>NC_137612.1:5795132-5802632 GCF_963280865.1 Gymnoscopelus braueri | reverse complement strand
GTATGAAGTTAAACAACTCAATTCTATCCAAACGATATCTTATAAGTAAATTCCGTGCCTCAAAATAGAAGTTAGAGAGCTTTTAGAAGTAAAAAAAAATAGCGGAGAAAATAGCGCACAAGAAAAAGATGGCTGCCGTTCGTGTTTTGGGCTCACTCGAACTCGCCACCTGATTGGCCAACGTAAGCTGTCAATCACAGAACAATGAGCGACGACGCTGATAGGCTCGGCCGTTTGGCACAGGTTTGGCATACACAGCCAATATTGCAGAATGGGCGATAAGGCCAGACTCACTCCTGGAATCAAATAGAAATGAGATTTCCGGAGGGAGGGTTTACCAGGCTAACGGAGGCTCTCTTATTGCCTCGTCCCACGGTATCGACCGATACGCAAGTTGTAGGTATATCGGAATCGGTATCGGTATCGGGAAGGAAACAATGGTATTGGTACATCTCTAGTTTGGGCATCTAGTAAGGATGTCTCCCGGCCGCCAGGTGGAGGGATTATAATCACCACGCTGGCCTGGGAAACGCCTCGGGATCCCCCAGGCAGAGCTGGCTAATGTGGGCAAAGGGAAAGGGAAGCCTGGGGTCCCCCGCCGGAACCTGCTACCTACCGCGACCCCATTTTGGATAAGCAGTTAACCCATTAAGACCTGAGGCCGCTTCTAAACATTTTCTAAATCCTAACAGTTTTTCGGAAAAAAAATTAAAAAAAAATTTTCACGATTTTTCAAAAATAGCAGATCTACAAGCTCGTAGCGCGGCACTCGGTGCCGCGCTATGAGCTTGTAGATCTGCTATTTTTGAATAGCCTAAAGAAATCTAAAAGTGACACAGATGCGTTCCAGGTATCAATGGGTTAAAGACAGATGGATGGATGGATGTCTCTCTCTCCCGACGGAGAGAGGTAAATGGAACAATGTCCGATCTACTATAAAGATGGTGGAAGATCTATAGTGACCACGTTTTCTTCAAATAACTTGAAATTAATGTCAAACAAGTCCCAGATATAAGTTTGAATGATTCGAGAAATCCTCAAAATGCATGCGATGCGTTTTGAGCTTGTAGATCAGCTATTTTTGCTATTTTTTAATTGGAATCCTGAAAAGTTTCATTTTTGTTTTAATTTCAAACGCATTTAGTTATACTTATGTTAACTTTATGAACTTAAATACAAATACATTGGACATAAAAAAGACAATGGAATTTTAATACTAGTCATTAGGCTGCTAATATAGACTGAAGTAATTAAAGCGGGTCATGAACAGCTGAAATCAATAATATATCAGTATTAACCTGTGGGCAGCATTAACACATTCCATGCCAGAGTTTAATCTCATAATGTACTCACCAGTGCCAGCGTTTTATTGTTGTTTTTTAGTTTTTTTCATGTCGCCACAGACCTCGCTAAATAAGTTAAAAGTGCGCGTTCATTTGGTTCTAAACACACAGCGGATCCGTGAGAAACGGCCAGCGAAAACAGTTTCCAAATCCGTGCCGCCATCTTGAAGCTACAGCCGATCAACGGTAAACAGTGATCAGCGAGGAGAAAAACAACAACCAGAGAAAATCGAGTTTTAAACAGGATCCCAGACAGGAAGCGGATACGATCGAAAAAACCGGAACCCGAATAATTCCGTTTCCGACCGGAAACCGGAAACGGAAATGGATCAAAAAAATTCGGAAAGTGCACCTGGGGCACTTAACATGGGAATCGGCGGTTCGCGTAGATCTACGCGACTGGCACGCTGCGGCTTTAAATAGGTTCGCGTAGATCTACGCGACTGGCATGCAATGTGTTAAGTGAAGGTGGGGGCCGCATGTGGGCCCCGAGCCGCCAGTGGCCCATGTATGACCTAGACTCGAGTATAGGCAACCTTAGGCATGGGTCTGTATGCATCTGTATGCAAATCACATCCTGCACATAATACTATATACATTCATTCAAACTCTGAACTCTGGCTGGGGAGGGAGTCTGGGGGATAGGTGGGTTATTGCTCCGAGTCTAATGTTCATTACAATGTCCTGATGTGAAATATTTCGAAAGAAGAAAAAAAGAGGGTTGTTGTGTATTATGGACTATTTCACAATTTGTTGGAAATATTAAGAAAATGAAAACATGGCACTTCATGTCAAAAAGGTTATTGCCCACCCCTGGGAGAGCGTGTGTGGCAGGTGGACTCAATCATTGCTAATCAAATGACTGCTTTTCATTACCTTCAAGAGAGCAGTGTTCTGTGTTCTGTAATGATGTACTGGCAATTTACATAGTGTCACGGAACAAGTGTCCTTGTGCTTGTGTGTGTGTGTGTGTGTGAGGTATACTGTACGGTCATCGAAAACGAATCTACAACACCTCAAACAGACCACCAATAGAGGAGATGATGTCAAATTAACATGGGAGGAAATGACAAATGCAGATAATACGTCTGGCCGTACCGGTCCTATGAGAAACATTACTCATTGTGAGAACTGTTCACTGCTGTGCTAAGTAGAACATTAGCATTAGCAATAATGTAATAATCTGTAATAATCTAGTTGGCCAATCAGTCTTTTATTAACACATCGACCGCCAGAGGTTAATCTCATAATGTACTCACCAGTGCCAAGGTGTTATTGTTGTTTTTTAGTTTTTTTCATGTCGCCATAGATCTTGTTAAAATCCTTAAGATTGAGCCGTACACGGTCTGTTTACATCTGCGACATCTCACTGTATCTCCCAGTGAAAACCACGTGTCAAACGGGGCATCCATGTTGTAGTTAGAGCGGATTACGTTAAACAGTGATATGCGAGGAGAAAAAACTACAGGAAGAGAATTGAGTTTCAGTTTCGTCTGTAGAACGAGGGCGGACGTGATCGTCAAAACCGGATCCCAAATAATTCTGTTTCCGGTCATCAAACCAGAAACGGAAGTGGATCAAAAAAATTCCGAAAGTGCACCCGGAAACTTTTAGCACGAAAAGACCGTGGACCGTAGGGCTCTCGGCGCTTAACAGTTGGATTTAACGGACCGTAGGACTACGTTCTTGGCGGTTAATGTGTTAAGGAGAAACCTGTTATGCTTTCAGTATTCTCTGTGTGACTGTGTCAGTAACAGCTTTAGATAGAAGCATAAATGTGGACTAGATTGCAGAATCTAGAATTATTTACTAAGATATTTAAGAACAACTTGAGGCTGGATGTTAACGGCTTAAAGCTGCACTATGTAACGTTTTAAAATTATTATTAAAATGTAATTGTGTCCCATCTGTATGGTAGAGTATGTTAATACAATATTAACTTATACTTATTTTGGTGGTTGTATTTTGTCTCCCTGCTCTTCTATTGAGACATTTAGATCGTGTCAAAGGTCATGTCTCACCTAGACACAGGATCCGACACGAATTTTGACCTGATGGTCAAGATTCAATTTATCCCCTGAGCAAGCAGGCCGGCTCTATAAGCTCAATGGTAAAAATGTCAGCACTTGCGCAGGAAACCAGGTTCAAATCCAGGGTAGAAGAGGAGAGTTACATACTGCTGCTTTTAAATAACAAATACAAAGAAAGTTTGTGTGATTTTGAAGACGTCTATTTGGATGCACCTCTGCCCAACTAAAGTGACCAAAATAGCACAAAAGACAAGTACTTGGCGTGCCTCGCTATGTTAGTTGACCGTGTCCAAGGAGAAGGATGGAGCAAATCACGGTCATCGTCAACACTGAAAATGTGAAAAAACTTGTGTTCTCAAACTTTGTTCATGTCAAGGACCCCCAAAATGATATGTATTTGTCCGCGGACAACCCCATCTCAAACTATTTTGTTCCAGGGACCCCCAGAAGCAAATATTTGAGTTAAAAATGTACATATTTATAGTCAATGATTTCAAAATAGCAGATCTACAAGCTCATAGCGCGGCACTCGGTGCCACGCTATGACTGGTCTACCTGGCAACGCGTCACACCGCCACCTAGCCACCTGGCATGCACACTACAGCGTAGAATACAATGTTTTAAGTAAACGCAACGGCACTTTGTCGTTTTCTATTCTTGATCGTTGCCGTGTAAACCTGAGTTTAATGCAAGCTTATGGTCGCCGTTTGACCTTCTCCAGGCATGCGAGGACAAGTGATTTGTTTTCACTCGTCCTCATGTGTCTGAAGAAGGTCAAACGACCCGAAAGCTTTGCATCAGAAACCACTTAAAACGCCATACGTTGTTGAGCGTAGTCCCTCAGGGCTCTATACTAATGTCTTTTATTTTTTCGCTCTACATAAAATTATCTTAGCTGAAAATAGCCGAGCTTGTAACAGTATAGATCTGCTATTTTCTGTGAAGGTTTTCCCCAGAATATGGACGCTGGTGGTTAAACCTTTGAGAATTATATAGTCTAGACTCTAGATCAGTGGTTTTCAACCCTTTCCATATCAAGGTCCATTATTTATTCTGCATTTGAGTCACGGAACCACCGTTTGATGAGATTTAGCCTCTCAGACCCAAGACTTGGGTATTGATGTTGGTACCATAGGAGATATAACATACAAACGTTAGATCAAAATTACAATTCTTTAATTAAGCCATGCAGATGTTTATTTTTGGTCCACAATTCTTATATGAGACGATTCTAAGATGACCCAATGTTATTCTCCATAGAGAAATGACTTTACGACCCAGGGGATGGACGAGTGACGTCAGGACTTCTGTACTCTGTTGTACAGTGTTGTTTACCTGATTTTCCAGCCTGCTACATACATACTGAAGTTGTTCTTCTGGGTCAGCGTTAACCTGCCAAAGACACGACCTTCTTATATTTTATATATAGTAATAGTGAATAAGAAAACAGGACTTTGGGGTGGCTTGTATATGTGTACGTAATATGTGTCTGGTTGTTGACAGAGGAATGAAGTCTGGTTTATATTTATTCATACGCAGTGGTGGAAAAAGTACTCAAATTCTTTACTTAAGTAAAAGTACCAATACTGCAATATAAAAATACTCTGTTACAAGTAAAAGTCCAAAATAAAAAAAGTACTCGAGTAAAAGAACAAAAGTATTGGCATCAAAATGTACTTAAAGTACCAAAAGTAAAAGTACTAAATATTTGAAAATAGCCGATCTACAAGCTCACAACGCGTCGCGATGCGACGCGTTGTGAGCTTGTAGATCTGCTATTTTCAAATAGCCTACAGTAGGTATAAAATAGGACTAAAGTGGTTAATGTATGTTTTATAATATCATAATTTATATCTGAAAAGTAACTAGTAACTAAAGTTTTCAAATAATTGTAGTGGAATAAAAGTACAATATTTGCCTCTGAGATGTAGTGGAGTAGAAGTAAAAGTATTGGAAATTGGAAATACTCAAGTAAAGTACAAATACCTAAAAATTTTACTTAAGTACAGTACTTGAGTAAATGTACTTAGTTACTTTACACCACTGTTCATACGTGCTAGTGTTGCACCCCCCCACAAAAAAATAGCAGATCTACAAGCTCACATCTGCTATTTTCGGTGCGTGACAGCAGCAACCAGCCGAGCATAAATCAGCCGTGATTCTACTGCAGTCTAGGTGACTTTGTGTCTGCACTCACTGTGCTCCCCATGCAGTCAAACTCCATTTCTAGTCTCTGCAAATCTTTCTTATACTGTCTCTCAGTGGTGGATAAAGTACTCAAATGTTTTACTTAAGTAAAAGTAGCAATACTGCAATGCAGAAGTACTCTTTTACAAGTAAAAGTCTGGAATTAAAAATGTACTTGAATAAAAGTACAAAAGTATTGGTATCAAAATGTACTTCGCGACGCGTTGTGAGCTTGTAGATCGGCTATTTTCAAATAGCCTAGGTATAAAATAGTGCTAAAGTGGTTAATGTATGTTTTATAATGTAATCATTTATATCTGCAAAGTAACTAGTAACTAAACTTTTCAAATAATTGTTGAGGAGGAAAAGTACAATATTTGCCTCAGAGATGTAGTGGAGTAGAAGTAAAAGTATTGACAATTGGAAATACTCCAGTAAAGTAAAAGTACCTCAAAATTGTACTTAAGTACGGTACTTGAGTAAATGTGCTTAGTTACTTTACACCACTCTCTGCAAATCTTTCTTATACTGTCTCTCTCTATCATTGCCTTTCTGTCTCCCTCTCGGAACCCGCCTTCTCCATCATGATGTATGGATTGTCTGCTCTTATGCGGAGTGTGTGTTTGTAAAAGTCACAATAATTAAATCTCGCCAATTCTTGGGGGGATTAAACAAGATGGCGAACGCGTGCACGCACGTGTTCCCCCGTTTCCGCATATATTACCTCTGTGTCATTAGCCATAAGCCCTAAGTCATTAGTCTAATGACCTTAGTTGTAATATACCAGCTATCGATCCATCATCCACTACACTAAAGGGCCTGTTTACCTAAAGGAGAACTCAATAAAGTTAGCTATTAGGATGGATGACAAGAGGGATCACGATGCGGCCCACATGAAGATGATCCATTGAAATCTTTTAATATACACCTCTAAGGAGATTATATGCTCATAATCTGCACCACAGCCACTTAACCAAAGATTAGCTGGTCATTTGTTCTCTTTATACATTTGACACAGTCAAATTAACTTTTTCTTTTGGCGAGCACAATCTCTTACATTCATTACAATATCTCCCCACCCATAATTAACATGTCATCCTTTCGCAGTGGACATTAATTACATCCCCTAGCAAAACAAATACTGGATGGGCAAACCATGGGAACATAATTTGACGGTGAATTGTCCTCATACCAAAACAGCCTAATCAAACTATTAGATTTAGCCTAATTGATTAAAAAAAAGAAAAAAATATCTATTCATAATAGTGATCCCTATTTTGGGCATGCTTTATAGGTGATTTTTTTGTTTTGTTTTTATAAAAAATATATATAATTAAATAGTGAAAATAGCAGATCTACAAGCTTGTAGAGCTTGTGGATCGGCTAGATAAAATATTACAAGAATTAAAAAAAGCTTCTCGATTATTGAATTATTTGAAAAACGAATAGGATGGGAATAATCGCCAAGAAAATAATGGGTAGCAGCAGCAGCCCTAAGAGGATAAGCAACATGACATTGTTAATGTTTCCTCCTGCTGGCGGTTAGGCAATAATAGACTGACACTGAGTTTGTTAACATAGAGTCATGTCTTAATAAACATAGGGCTGTTTGTTAGCATAGCTGATTAGCTAATGTTGACCCACCTGTGGAGATGATGAAGACTATTTACATAATTATTACTGACAAACAGGCAAGTGGCTGTGGTGGTGAAAGTCAGCCTGTTCTGTTCGGTGCAAAATATTGAACACTCGCAAGAAAGAAAAACAAAACTCCCTGCCTGACATGGATGGAACGAACACAAATGAATCAATAAACAATGTAAATCTGTATTATTGGGGGGGGGGGGCAAAATCTGGTTATTTCTAATCATTTACGCATTTTAGTCGAAGTGCATAATCTTAAACTGATTGTTTCCCTGTTCCCTGGGCATTGTGTGCAT
>NC_137612.1:5792550-5794932 GCF_963280865.1 Gymnoscopelus braueri | reverse complement strand
AATGGGGTGTGGTCGGGGGCGGGGCAGTGGATTGTGGGAGTCTTTTCTGTGGACTCTTGACAGGCTTTCTCTCGGCACGGCAGGGAGCCTTGGCGTTGCGTTTCACACCGACCGCGCACCTGTTGCCCGCTTTGATGTTCTCTGTTACACTGTGTTGGTAGAGAGAGAGAGAGGGAGAGGGAGAGGGAGAGGGAGAGGGAGAGAGAGAGAGAGAGGGCCGCCTCCGCGAATGTAAATAGAAGATAGGAGAAATTGTGAGGGAGGTGAGACAGGCAGGCAGGCAGGCAGGCAGGCAGGCAGACAGACAGACAGGCAGACAGACAGACAGACAGACAGACAGACAGGTATAAGGAATGTGAGAGTGAGAGAAGACTTTTAGAAACATGGTGATTGATGTTTCCTTCCCACTGTGGATGACACTTTCTTTGACTCCCAGGTCTCTGCTTAAAGCGAGTTGGCACTACACCTTTCTTCACCCCTGCATAGGGGGGGGGGGGGTGTGTGTGTGTGTGTGTGTGTGTGTGGTGTGTGTGTGTGTGTGTGTGTGTGTTGTGTGTGTGTGTGTGTGTGTGTGTGTGTGTGTGTGTGTGTGTGTGTGTGTGTGTGTGTACCATTTGCACTCCATACATGAAAGGGATATGAGTGGAAAACAAGAAGAAGACGGAAGAGGGTGGTGAGGTCAAGAGAGGAGAGAGAGAGAGAGAGAGAGAGAGAGAGAAAGAGGGGGGAGGACGAGAGTAGGAGGAAGGAGGGAAGGAAGGGAGGAAGGGAGGGAGGAAGGAAGGAGGAATGAAGCAGAGGGAGGTGGGGGGGGAGAGAGAGGGAGTAAAGCATGCAGAGGGCAGAGACTGACTATTTCATTATAAAGCCGTCACTCACATGGGCAGCTGCCACCGCCATACCAGTTCCTCTGAGGACCACGCCTGTGTGTGTGTGTGTGTGTGTGTGTGTGTGTGTGTGTGTGTGTGTGTGTGTGTGTGTGTGTGTGTGTGTGTGTGTGTGTGTGTGTGTGTGTGTGTGTGTGTGTGTGTGTGTGTGTGTGCACGTGCATGTGTGTGTGTGTGTATGTGTGTGCGCAAATGTGTGGGTCCTGGCATGTATTAGTTTGGACACAGAGGTTATGTCTGGGTGGGTGTGTGTCTGTGTTCTTCCACGAAAGTGTGTGTGTGTGTGTGCGTATGTGTGTGTTTTATTTTATTTTTTTCTTAGTCTTACTCTCTTGGTGTTTGCACTGTGTGCGTTATGAATGCACACAGTGCATTGGGTTGGGTACCCAACATGTCCCTCTGCCAACCAGGTGACAGGGGGGCGGGTACCCAACATGTCCCTCTGCCAACCAGGTGACAGGGGGACGGGGTCTCCAACATGTCCCTCTGCCAACCAGGTGACAGGGGGGCGGGTCTCCAACATGTCCCTCTGCCAACCAGGTGACAGAATCAGACTCAGAATCAGAATCAGAATCAGAATCTGACAGGGGGGCGGGTCTCCAACATGTCCCTCTGCCAACCAGGTGACAGGGGGGCGGGTCTCCAACATGTCCCTCTGCCAACCAGGTGACAGGGGGACGGGGTCTCCAACATGTCCCTCTGCCAACCAGGTGACAGGGGGGCGGGGTCTCCAACATGTCCCTCTGCCAACCAGGTGACAGAATCAGACTCAGAATCAGAATCAGAATCAGAATCTGACAGGGGGGCGGGTCTCCAACATGTCCCTCTGCCAACCAGGTGACAGGGGGGCGGGTCTCCAACATGTCCCTCTGCCAACCAGGTGACAGGGGGGCGGGGTCCCTAACATGTCCCTCTACCAACCAGGTGACAGGGGGGCGGGGTCCCTAACATGTCCCTCTACCAACCAGGTGACAGGGGGGCGGGTCCCCAACATGTCCCTCTGCCAACCAGGTGACAGGGGCGGGTCCCCGCTGGCACCGGTTACAAGGTTAGCTCTCGTCCTCCAATGACGGACCAGCGACTCACACATAGTGTGTGTGTGTGTGTGTGTGTGTGTGTGTGTGTGTGTGTGTGTGTGTGTGTGTGTGTGTGGATCTGAGCCAATGTGTTTCACAGACAGACAGAGAGAGAGAGAGAGAGTTGATGTCGGGCAGAAACTTGTATCTTCATATTTCCATATTTCATATAATTATTTAGTAAATTAATGCCCTTTCGTGCCAAATGGTGTCGCCCAAAAGAAGCAAATATTTCTGATCTACAAGCTCACAACGCCACGCATCGTGAGCTTGTCGTAGATCTGTAATTTCTGCTATTTTTGAGTTAGTCAAAGTGAAAGTGGTTATAAGTGTGTGTGGGATTTTATAAATATTTAACCAGTGTACGGTGTTAATGTAACAAGGGCTTGTGGTTAAATAATGACCACATTGGATCCCAA
>NC_137612.1:5782550-5787550 GCF_963280865.1 Gymnoscopelus braueri | reverse complement strand
ATAGACTGTGATTGGCCAATCACGGTGCAGGGTTTGTTGTACAAATATCCAAACCTCACTTGTACATTTTTGGCCAATCACAGCGCAGGATTTGTTGTACAAATATCCAAACCTCACTTATAGGGGCGGTTTCACCGCCCAAAAAATACTTCAAAATTGTACTTAAGTACAGTACTTCAGTAAATGTACTTAGT
Organism: Gymnoscopelus braueri; assembly: GCF_963280865.1. Classification (NCBI taxonomy): domain Eukaryota; kingdom Metazoa; phylum Chordata; class Actinopteri; order Myctophiformes; family Myctophidae; genus Gymnoscopelus; species Gymnoscopelus braueri. Next base: position 5,787,356 of record NC_137612.1, on the reverse strand, counting down.
TACTTTACACCACTGGAAGCCATTTATGCGATAACTAGGCTAAGGTTTGAACTTAGTGTGAGGTGGTGCAACGGACTCTGGCTTGGGGACACTCCAGTACTTTCACAGAGTTGTCCTGAAGCCACAGCTGTGTTTTCCTGGGGGTATGTGTGTGTGTGTGTATATATATATATATATATATATATATATATATATATATATATATATATATATATATATATATATACACGCTTCGGGTTGTTTGTCTTGTTGAAATGTAAACCTTCAGCCCCATGCAGCCTGAAAAAGGTCTTCAATCAGAATTGCTCCATAATCGTCTCTGCTGGGGTCGAAACCTCATATGTCCAAAACTGTTACTTTTCAGGATTCAAATTCAAAAATAGCTAAAGCAGCAGATTGACAAGCGACGCGTTTCGAGCTCGCGGTTCTGCTACTTTTAATGCGTTTGTGTGACGCTGTAGTATGATCACGAAGGGCGTTAATTTACGAGAAAAAAACGCGAAAACGTAAAATATGGAGATGAGAGGTTTCTTCATTGTTCTGCATCCATCTTTCCCTCTATCCTGACTAATATCCCAGTCCCTGTTTGCAGAAAAACATCCCCACAGCATTATGCTGCAACCACCCTATTTGACTGCAGGGACACTATAATGAGGTGATGCTTATAGTGTGTGCCTGGTTTTCTCCCATACAAATCCTCCATATCGTCATATTGTCAGGCAGAAACCTTGTATCTCCAAATTTCTACTTTTTATCATTTAACCCATTAAGACCTGAGGCAGATTCTACAAATACCTTCTAAATCCCAACAGTTTTCTGAAAAACCTATGTTTCTTTATCAGTGGTGCTCAGACCGTTTTATGTCAAGGACCCGCAACATGATATGTATTTGGCCGCGGACCCCCATCTCAAAATATTTTGTTCCAGGGACCCCCAGAAGTAAATACTTGAGTAAAAATATGTTTGCTATATACAGAATTCAAAGATTTGCAAAAAAGTAAAGATTTTACAAGCTACAAGCTCATATAGTAGGGGGTACTAAGTGAAAAATCGTTACGCGGCGGATAAAAGCATGAAATTTGATACAGATGTCCCTTGGGTCATCCTAAAACATCCTAGAAGGGGTGCCCAAAAAAATCTTAAACAGGAAGTGAGTTATGGACAAAATCCAAAATGGCCACCTAAACTGTTGACCGTTGACTCAAAAGACACCAAAATAATCTCCAAAAAGCATAAAATGTGGCACACATGTCCTTTGGGTCATCCTAAGACATCCTAGAAGGGGAGCCCAAAAAAATCTGAAACAGGAAGTGAGTTATTGACCAAATTGAAAATGGCCGCCTAGTGTTGTCGATTGACTCAAAAGACAACTAAAGAATCTCCAAAAAGTATAAAATGTGTCACACATGTCCCTTGGGTCATCCTAAGACATCCTAGAAGGGGTGCCCAAAAAAGTCTTCAACAGGAAGTGAGTTATTGACTAAATTGAAAATGGCCGCCTACAGTGTTGGTGATTGACTCAAAAAGCCTATAGAATCTCCAAAAAGTATACAATTTGGCACATATGTCCCTTGGGTCATCCTAACACATCCTAGAAGGGGTGCCAAAAATAATCTGAAACAGGAAGTGAGTTATTGACTAAATTGAAAATGGCCGCCTACAGTGTTGAAAGATGATGCAAGATACCTACAGAATCTCATAAAAGCATGAAATGTGGTACAAATGTCCCTTGGGTGATCTGAACGCATCCTACAAGGGGTGCCCAAAAAGGTTTTAAACAGGAAGTGACCGCCTAAAAGCAGTTGACACAAAAGAAAACATAAGGGGACGTCATAAAAGTGTATAATTTGGTACGTACATTGAGTGCTTCTTAATATATCCTAGAAGGGGTTATTTATTTGTTTGCTTGTTTATTAAACTTTTTAGGAAGGGACCATGTTGAAGAAATTCTAAATGGCTGTTTAAACAGTTGACCATGGCAGTCTGCATATTATGCAGACTCAATACGACAGGTTATGCAGTGCATAACTTGCCGTATTTTGTAGTCTACCTTCTGTTTTCATTTCTACATCACTTATTTATTTTACTTTCTGCATAATTTTTTTATTGTACTCTTTGAATCTTCTTTATTTATCTAACTCTCTGCATCTTATCTTACTCTGCATATTCTCATTTATTTTACTCTGCATCTCATCTTACTCTGCATATTCTTATTTTACTCTCTGCATCTTATTTATTTTGCACTCTACATCTTCTTGCTTGTTTTACACTCTATCTTCTCATGTATTTTCTTCTTGATCATTACTGTTTTTTTGTGATTAGTGTTTAGTAACTACATGTATTCATGTGTGCCATTTCGCAATTACCAGCACATTGGCATAATGCTCTGCAAGGTAACCCAGCATCCCGGCATCTACACTTTCTCGAACAGAAGGGCTCAGCTTTGCAGCCACACTTGAGTTCTCTACAAACTTAAGCAGCCTCTGGCAAGAGTGTCCATAAAGGTGTCCACGAATCAGCGACTTTAATTTATTTGTCAGGAGATGGTAGAGATTGCATAGCTTTCAGGCTTCTGGACCAGATGCTAGATTGGCTGCTCGATTTGAATATTGTAGCAGGGCAGCCCGTGTGGGAGGAGTGTTTTCCATTGAGAGACTATTCAAACTTTTTTTGGCACCCCTTAGGATGCATTCAGATCACCCAAGGGACATTTGTACCAAATTTCATGCTTTTATGAGATTATTTTTTATGAGTGTCTTTTGCATCATCTGGCAAGACTGTACACAGCCATTTTCAATTTAGTCAATAACTCACTTCCTGTTTCAGATAATTTCAGGCACCCCTTCTAGGATGTCTTAGGATGACCCAAGGGACATGTATGCCATTATGAGATTCTTTAGTTGTCTTTTGAGTCAATCGACAACACTGTAGGCGGTCATTTTCAATTTTGTCAATGACTCACTTCCTGTTTAAGATTTCTTTGGGCACCCCTTCTGGGATGTCTTGGGATGACCCAAGGGACATGTATGCCAAATTGTATGCTTTTATGAGATTCTTTAGTTGTCTTTTGTGTCAATAGATAACACTGTAGGCGGCCATTTTCAATTTTGTCAATAACTCAGTTCCTGCTTAAGATTTCTTTGGGCACCCCTTCTAGGATGTCTTAGGATGACCAAAAAGACATGTGTGCCAAATTGTATGCTTTTATGAGATTCTTTAGTTGTCTTTTGAGTCAATCGACAACACTAGGCAGCCATTTTCAATTTAGTCAATAACTCACTTCCTGTTTCAGATTCCTTTGGGCACCCCTTCTAGGATGTCTTAGGATGACACAAGGGACATATGTGCCAAATGTTATGCTTTTTGGAGATTCTTTTGGTGTCTTTTGAGTCAACGGTCAACAGTTTAGGTGGCCATTTTGAATTTTGTCCATAAGTCACTTCCTGTTTAAGATTTTTTTGGGCACCCCTTCTAGGATGTTTTAGGATGACCCAAGGGACATCTGTATCAAATGTCATGCTTTTATCCGCCGCGTAACGATTTGGCCATTTTTTGTGCTTAGTACCCCCTACTAATAGTGCGGCACTCAGTGCCAGGCTATGAGCTTGTATATCTGCTAATTTAAACAGCCAAAGTATAAAATAATGGTTTAAGTGGTTAGACAGATGCATTTTAATGGGTTATTAAGACCCTACTTTGTCATACAAGACTGTCAAGCAAACGTCGTGGAAAATAGCCGATCTACAAGCTCGCAATACGTCGCATGGCGATGCATTGTGAGCTTCTAAAGATATTTCTGAACGTTTTTTGTTCCACCTTAAAAAGTAACAGTTTTTGGACATAAGTAGGCAGGTTTCCACCCGACAGCGACTTTAGTGATGATATACTTTGTTTGATCAGAACAGGAGAATTTGCTTCTCGTTGGTCCTCAGAGTATTTCAGGACAAACTCCTGAAAATGTTTGGCAAAGCTCCCAGCATGCTGTCATGTGCCCGTTAGTGAGGAATAGCTTTTGTCTGGCCACTCCATTATAAAAGGACTGATTGGTGGAGTGCTTCGCTGATGGTTGTCCAGGTTCTCCCCAAGGTAGATAAAAAGAAGGTACGGTCGTCTACGTCATTTTCGCTATCCTGCAAAAAAAAAAAAAAAAAAAAAAACTGCAGCCGTGGAATACATTGACAGCCAATGACAGCCATGGTGGACCGGCTTAGAATAAACACTATTTCTGAACGATTGCAGCCTTCGTGAAATAATCGGTCCAGGAAAATAAAAGAAGACATATTCTTCTTATATTGTTTTCTACTGTGTTGCTTCTCGATGATTTGTACACTGCATACGTTTATTGAGCTAGCTAAAGAGCGCAAAGTAAGTTTCTGAACGTGCCAAAGTATCGCGAGACTGTCCATCATTGACGGCCTGACAACCAAATCTCGCGAGACTGCCGAGCCAGAAACGATACATGCCGCTGTTTGGATGCCTCAATAAAACTGCGCGTCAATGGCGCCTGCCTGGCCCTGTAGGCTGGCTGTACCTTCTTCTATCATAGCCTTGGTTCTCCCAACTCCACAAAGAAACAACAGCAAACAACTATTTGCCATAGCCTGAGAGAATGTTTGTTTTCAAGGCAGCCTCAAAAGAGGAAACAAGACCCCAAGGACTTTTTTGGACAGACCTTTTAGACAAAGTATTATAAATGTAATTGTGCTGTTTAATTTTTTTGCCTAATAAAAAATATTCAAAGAGTCCAGTGGTGGAGAATGGCCAATCTCCATTGGGAGAGAGTTCCACAGGGTGTCTCCCCGGGTT
>NC_137612.1:5725449-5762949 GCF_963280865.1 Gymnoscopelus braueri | reverse complement strand
CGCACACGCACGCACGCACACACACACACACACACACACACACACACACACACACACACACACACACACACACACACACACACACACACACACACACACACACACACACTCTGTTTTGTATCACTACACTCCTGAAGGGCCTTTGACTTGCAGTCCATCATTTACAATTTTACATGAATAATTCCCTGACCTATAAATCCAAACTTAATCCTCCTCTCCAGCCCTACATGACTAACCTTCTAGAACAGTCCCTGGAGCAACGAGGACAGACAAGATGTCCCAGACATTTTGGTTTTCAAGACACACACGCACGCACACATTGTACACATTGTACTTTTACTCCACTACAATTATTTGAAAACTTTAGTTCCTAGTTAATTTGCAGATATAAATTATTACATTATAAAACATACATTAACCACTTTAGCCCTATTTTATACCTAGGCTATTTGAAAATAGCCGATCTACAAACTACAAGCTGTACTTTTACTTTTGGTACTTTAAGTACATTTTGATGCCAAAACATTTGTACTTTTACTCAAGTAAATTTTGAATTGCGGACTTTTACTTGTAACAGAGTACTTCTACATTTCAGTATTGATACTTTTACTTAAGTAAGACAGTTGAGTATGTTTTCCACCACTGCACGCGCACACACACACACACACACACACACACACACACACACACACACACACACACACACACACACACACACACACACACACACACACACACACACTGTACATGTCAGCATCCTTTGTTAGACACGCTGTAGACAGAGACTATTATGGAACTTCCCGTCCAACTTCATCATTGTTTTATTTCAGCCCCCCACCCCACCCATCCCCCCCCTCTCTCTCTCTTTCCTCACTTCCTCCCCCATTTCTTGTCTTTCCCCTCCTCCTCCTCTAATGTATATTATACGTTACTCTCTTTACAGTTCCTCTGAGCTGACGAGCTAAGATTTCACCGTTGAACACTGTTGTGCTAAGAGAGAGAGAGAGAGAGAGAGAGAGAGAGGGTTCTTGTGATGTCTATAAGTGAAGCCTATTACCCAGCAGCCTCGCAATAATGGCTGCTGGGGGGGAAATTGGAACACGGAAAATACATACACAGCATGCTTGCAATTTTGCCAGTCACCATCAATACAGCCTAAGTTCGTATAACCTAAGCAGTCCTCTCCTCTCCTCCCTTCCTCTCCTCTCCTCTCCTTTCCTCTCCTCTCCTCCCTTTATACTGTCCTCTGTCTTCAACTCTCCTCTCTTCTCGTCTTGTCTCGTCTCCTCTCCTCTTGTCTCCTCTCCTGTCTCCTTTACTTTCCTTTCCTCTCTATAGTGTCTGTATGGCTGCTACGTGCACTCCTCCATCATCCCTACCTTCCACCGTAGATGCTATTGGCTGCTGCAGGTAAGCCCCGCCCGCCCCTACCCTGCCTGCATTGTGCTCTCTCATACTGTACACCTGATATGTGTTTCTCTAAGCAATAATGAAAAAAGATACGACTTTCAAGAAAGAAGAAGAGATGAAGACCTTAACCGGTCGAAAACCGGAATAAAAATGGTTTTAAACCAGTGTTGATTTTGTCGACTAAAACTATGACGAAAAATGTTCGTCGACTACCTTTTTTTCCCTGATGAAAACTAAATAAAAAACTAAATAAAAACTAAGCTACGATGACTGAAACTAAGATAAATGTACTGAGAATTTCATCAACAAATAAAAACTAGACTAAAATGTTAGTGAGGGACTAGTGGAGAAGAGATCCAGTAGAACTAAAAGACAAGTCATTTTATGTTTGGTTGCGCTCTGAAAATAGCTCTGAAAATAGCAGATCTACAAGTTTGTAGATCGGCTATTTTCTGCATGCAACCAAGTATAAAACCAGCCATTACGACGCCATCACGGCACCGCCAACATATATTTTAGTCGACTAAATCAAATGTAAATTTAGTCGACTATAATCTTATGATATTTAGTCGACTAAAGCTAGACTAAAACTAAAACATTTCAGATGACTAAAATATGACAAAAACTAAATGGAATTCTATTCAAAAGACTATGACTAAAACTAAATCAAAAGTTTCTGTCAAAATCAACACTGGTTTCAACTTTACTTCCTCTGCTCCACGTTTTTTGGGTGCTCGGCTCTCTTCTTCTTTATCAAAGTTTACAAGTCCCGCTGATCCTATAGATGCACCATACACCTTACAAGACTTTTTTTTAATCTCCTGTGAGCACCCGGTTTGCCTCTGTGTCTTTTCTCTAAAAGATACGACTATTTGCAGAATGATATTACTATGTTTGTTCCAAATCTAATCATCCGAGATTAAAAAAACTAAAACATGGCCATTTTGTGGGATGCTGTAATTCCGATGAAGAGAAAATCCAGACTCCACACACCTTAATTCCATGCCAGTTTGTCAGTGTTGCCAACTTGGCATCCGTATCACTACATTTAGCCACTTTTCAGGCCCTCGCGTTTCAAGATACGGTCTCCCTTTTTCTTTCTTGGAAAGAGCTCAGTCTTGCAACATTTTGCAACTCCTCCAGCCAAAACAGATTAGCAGCCGTCTCTGGGAAATGGAATTTGCATATATCCTCGAGTTGGAGGGTGTCACATTTTAACCACTTAAAAACCCTATATACGTCAATTAGTGAAAATAGCATAATACAGTGGTTCTCAACCTGGGGGTCAGGACCCCCAGAGGGGTCCCCACATGATTTTTGGGTAGGGGCCAGATGACATTAAGTGACAATTTAATGTAATACCAAAAAATGATTTTTGAAAAAAGACCAAAAACTTAAACCGAAAATAGCAGATCTACAAGCTCACAACGCCTCGCGTTGCGAGGCGTTGTGAGCTTGTAGATCGGCTATTTTCACAATATTTATCTGTGGAACTGAGCCAAACTAAATGTAATGCCTACAATTCCAAGAGCTTGTCAGGGTGGGGGGGGGATGGGTCCCCAGTTCAAATACGATTATTTTGGGGGGTCGTGGTCTGAAAAGGTTGAGAACCACTGGCATGATACACACACACACACACACGCGCGCGCGCACACACACACACACACACACACACACACACACACACACACACACACACACACACACACACGCACACACACACACAATATCTGCTATGCCAAATATTCCCCTATTATTTCCAATTATTCCCCTAATTTTGTAAAATGTTCCCCTATTTTTGCTGGATGTTTGCCTGTTTCTGCCAAATGTTTGCCCATAATGACATGCCCAGTATACTGTATATATCAGGGATGCTAAGGTTCATGTGGTTAAGCTGCCGGTGCCGCTACGCTATACTGTTCATCCCTCAGTCCTTCAGTTAAATGATGTTCTTATTTATATACAATTTACACTTTAGCAAAAGCTCTTTATCCAGAGCGGCTCACAGTAAGCAAGGTAAACACAACAATTATCCAATCCAATCCAATCCACTTTATTTACAGAACACATTTAAAACAACAGCGTTGAACCAAAGTGCTAGTAAACAAATATAAAATACTAAGAGTAAAACAATAGACAGGGGGAAAAAACACATAGAGGGTGCAACACTAGAAACATTTCCTAAGGCAGTACTCGACCCTTCAGTACTTGAGTATGAGAGTATACTCCTGGCCAAATTTACTCCACTACAAGTAAAAGTATCTCAGTCAAAATGTTACTCAAGAAAAAGTAAAAAACGTGAAAAGATAAAGATAGTAACAAAGAGGCGAGCGGAGGGGGAAGCCAGAAACACGGCTAGTGTGAGAGCAGAAGTGTGGCCACTTGCATTTTAGGGAAGAAAAAAAAAACAGCCAACCTAAAACTACTCTCAGTCTGAATCATGGAAAGCCAAGGAGCACAAGTGAGTTTTCAAACGTGATTTAAACACAGGAATGCGACGCGTTGTGAGCTTGTAGATCGGCTATTTTCAAGTAGCCTAGGTATACAGTAAAATAGGGCTAAAGTGGTTAATGAATGTTTTATAATGATGATGATTTATATCTGCAAAGTAACTAAAGTTTTCAAATAATAAAAAAGAGTAGAAGTAAAAGTATTGAAAACTGGAAATACTCCAGTAAAGTAAAAGTATTAAATTGTATTTAAGTACAGTACTTGAGTAAATGTACTTAGTTACTTTCCACCACTGGAGTAGGGTAGCTAAAGCTAGCAAGTGAGAGTAGTACAGTAGCTCCTTCAGCTACGGTACTCGATCGATTCCACTAAGTTAACAATGATCAAGCACCAAGGTTTATTTTCATCCATCACTCACAGCCCAGGTTTCATGATGGATTTGATGCTGGCCTGTGAGTGTGAACTGAGTGCTTTGGAATTTGTGACCAAGGTCAGTACATCCCTATAGACATACACGGCCGGAAGAGGGGCGCCTACAAATTCACGCCCACTTTTGACACAGCGCCGCTACTCGAGGACCTTTAGAACGATGAACTGCAGCTCTCAATGCAATCTCTATGAGAGGCATTGTAAAATTCCATAATTAACTACTGAGGCTGTAGTAATTTTTTGGGTGTTCTAATAAAGTGTCACATTTGTTTGATTTGTCCTTTTTAATGTGACATACCTGCCATCTCAATATACAACCCACAATATACTATAATATTCTCCATCAGTGTCTCAAAAGTTCTAGCATCTGAAATCTAAGGTTTAAGTGGTCGCATGGTATATACGTCACGGACGCATCCCTTGAGGTTTTCAATACCCAGATACGTTTGTGTCTCTCATGTATCATTTTTATAGGCTATTTATTTTTGGACAATTATCCAAACAGCATCTTGCAAGACTATTTGTATATTAATACTAACCTGGAGTATTCACTAAGTAGTTGAAAATGTCGGGATATGTTACTCCTCCATTTAGTTGGGTTATTTCCCCAATTTACATTCAGGCAAGTTAATACAACAACGGTAAACCCACATGTTTTAATTTGTCATGTACCGTCGGAGCTCCGTGGTGGGTAGAAAATTAATATAAGCCTATGAGATGTTCAAAATATAGAAATATGAACAAAATCAGTCGGGATTGGGATGAGACTTCAGAGTCAGTGATGTCACTGAAATGCGACTACTGAGTCTGTCTGCAGTCTACCCTCTGCTGTGTTAACATTATGGGTAACCCATAAAAGTGGCAAATTAAATGTGAAACACATCAGCTATTAAGAAAACAAGAAGATATGTTGACAAAGACACTCCATACATTTGGAAACATATTTTTATTTAAATCAATATCGTCTCCAGCTAATGTAGGATAATTTTAAAAGTAGGCTAACTCTCATATCCTCTCATAGGGAATGCATTGGCAACTGCAGTACATCGTTCTTACGGACCTCGACTGGAGGCACTGTCTCAAAAGTGGGCGTGAAATTTGTAGTTCCCGTGTTGGTCTGTAGGAGGCAGTGTAAGGGCAGTGGTGGAAAAAGTACTCAAATGTTTTACTTAAGTAAAAGTATCAATACCATCATGTAAAATTCTGTCAAAGTACAAAAGTATTGGCATCAAAATATACATAAAGGACCAAAAGTAAAAGTACTCAATATGCCGAATGTCCCATTTCACAAGTTTTCAGATGTCTAAATGTATAAAAATCTTTTGAAAATTGCAAATCTATAAGCGAGCTATACACCCTATATATAGGGTGTATAGGCTGAAGTGGTTAATGTATATGTTTTAATAATAAAAAATCAACAAAGTAACTACAGTAGTAACTAAAGTGTTGGAAATTGGAAGTAAAAGTAACTCAAAATTGTACAGTACTTGAGTAAATGTACTTAGTTACTTTCCATTACTGTGTAGGATCATGCAGGAGCAGGGTTATTATAGTTAACTAATACTAACAAAATAACAAAACAAAACAAAAAACATTTTAGTTAACTGAAAGAAAAAAAAAATGGTTTGTTGTTTTCTTTTCCTTTGCACGCACTCACGCACGCACGCACGCACGCACTCACGCACGCACGCACGCACGCACGCACGCACGCACGCACGCACGCACGCACGCACGCACGCACGCACGCACGCACGCACGCACGCACGCACGCACCTCTCACTCTCTTTTCTCAATCTCTTTCCGACACACACACACACACACACACACACACACACACACACACACACAGAGATCTCCCTTGTGTATAAGGGCATGTTCCTTATTCATAGAGAGATGTTTGACTCACTCTGCTGCTCATGTGAGAGACAGCAGGGAGCAGCGGTCACACACACACACACACACACACACACACACACACCCACACACACACACACACCGCTTCCTCTGTCGGTCATGCGAGTGATCGACACACAGACCCGGTCACACCGGGAGGTCAGGGTACATGATGGTCATAAAGCATGCCTGCACACACACACACACACACACACACACACGCATGCACGCACGCACGCACACACACACACACACACACACACACACACACACGCTCGCACACCATCTGTCCCTGACCAATACCAAAGTACAAAGGCGCCGTTTGATTCAGAATAAATACATTTCATAACATACATTAATGCTATAGCTTGGTGTGAATGCCCCCTGTATATTTTATAGCACGCCATACATGCTGTACCAGTGGTGGAAAAAGTACTGATTTTTTTTTTCTTAAAGTAAAAGTATCAATACTGCAAAGCAAGTAAAAGTCCAGAATTCATTTATTGGTATCAAAATGTAATTTTAAATGTACAAAGGTAACAAAAGTCATTGTGCAGAATGTCCCATTTCACAAGTTTTCAAATATATAAGATGTATAAAAATTGATTGAAAATATCAGATTTAATGTGAGCTTATAGATTGTCTATTTTCAATGGCCAAAATGTATATTGGGCTGAAGTGGTTAATGTATGTTTTGTAATAATAATCAAAAGTAACTAGTAACTAAGGTTTTCAAATAATTGCAGTGGAGTAAATGTATAATATTTGCCTCTGAGATGTAGTGGAGTAGAAGTAAAAGTATTGAAAATTGGAAATACTCCAGTCAAGTAAAAAATACCTCAAATTTGTACTTAAGTTCAGTACTTGAGTACATGTACAGTACTTAGTTACTTTACACCACTGATAACATACCGTACTATTAACGCTATATCTTTGTGTGAATGCCCCAGTGCGTTTTATAGCACGCCATACACATATGCGAGCTGTATTGTCACACTTGTCCAACAACAGACTTTTCCTTGTGTGTGTGTGTGTGTGTGTGTGTGTGTGTGTGTGTGTGTGTGTGTGTGTGTGTGTGTGTGTGTGTGTGTGTGTGTGTGTGTGTGTGTGTGTGTGTGTGTGTGTGTGTGTGTGTGTGTGTGTGTGTGTGTGTGTTTCTAACGCAGGGGGGGGGAAGTGAACACCTACTCACCAAATGTGCAATGCGGCTGATATTGCAGTGCAAATACATCAGCGAATTGGAATATCAATGAGCTTTTGTAAAAGCCGTTGTGTTACAGCGGTACTGTACTGTACTGTACGTTGTGCCCTTCATGCATCCCACGGTGGGCGATGTTCCTCCTGAGGAGAGGAAAGTGTTCCCTCCCCTCCGCCTCACCTGTCTGCTGAATCTTTCATCAAGAGAATCTGCTCTCTCTCTCTCTATGTGACACACACACACACACACACACACACACACACACACACACACACACACACACACACATACACACACACACACACACACACACACACACACACACACACACACACACACACACACACACACACACACACACAGAGATGCACAGACACCGGCTGTGCACCTGTTGAATCTTTCATGGGTTAGAAGCTGCATAGGTCTGTTGGTTGCCTATAGCGTGATGAACTGCACTCTCTCTCTCTCTCTCTCTCTCTCTCTCTCTCTCTCTCTCTCTCTCTCTCTCTCTCTCACACACACACACACACACACACACACACACACACACACACACACACACACACACACACACACACACACACACACACACACACACACACACACACACACACACACTCCCCCAGCAGGGTAAGAGTGATGAGCGTGGTTGAGCTGTTAAATCTTTTATAGGCAGGTGAGAGAATCTTCTCTGACACGCTACGACTGACCTCCCTCTGTGACCTTCACTTTCTCTCTCTATCGCTCCTCCTCCTCTTCCCTCTCCTCTTCCTCCTCCCCCCTCCCTCCTCCTCTTCCTCCTCCTCTTCCCTCTCCTCTTCCTCCTCCCCCCTCCCTCCTCCTCCGCCCCCTTTCCTCCTCCTCCCCACGTGCTACAAGCTTGTAAATCTGCTATTTTTGGCTATATAGGGTTCAGAAAAAAAGAAATGCTGAACATCTTTTTGGGGTTTTATTGCATTGATGAAATTGTCTTCCTAAAATGTTGATGTCCTAACAGGTATGTGTGTGTGTGTGTGTGTGTGTGTGTGTGTGTGTGTGTGTGTGTGTGTGTGTGTGTGTGTGTGTGTGTGTGTGTGTGTGTGTGTGTGTGTGTGTGTGTGTGTGTGTGTGTGTGTGTGTGTGTGTGTTTGTGTGTGTGCGTGCCCCTGTGCTGTATAGAACCCAGACATCGTTCTGGTGCACTACCTGAACGTGCCAGCAGTGGACGACAGCGGGAAGCCATGCGGTCCGGTGCTCTGCTCCATCAACACAGATAGGAAGGAGTGGGCCAAGTGGAGCAAGGAGGAGCTCATTGGACAACTCAAGCCTATGTGTAAGTCACATGACCCCGCCCCTTCCACCCCCCCTCCCCCAAAGAGGCGAACTGCGTTTTCCTATCACTTCGCAGTAGCGGGGGGCGGGCAGTCAGCGCACAGAAGTCAAAGCATAGACGGGCCGGCTGTGTTGTTGACGGACAACGGATGCACGCTTATGAGAAACAACAAAAATAAAACCTGGCGAAACAGTAGCGTGCATTAAATATTATAAACTAAATGTTATAAACTTTCACGACAGCCTAAGTACAAATATAATTTATGAAAAGGCTACTATAGGCTACAGTGAAGTCAGACTGAATGACTGAAAGGTTTTTTTGTTTTTACTCTCTTGGTGTTTTGTTGTAGGGGATTATCTGGCACATGTATCTGTTATGAAAGAGAAATTGTATCATGAGTGAAACGGCTATAGACCTTGGGAAACCATAAACCTACGTAGGCCTACATCTAAATGAGTCGCCATATTTACGTTTCCTTACAAATGACACATTCCTTACATTACAAATCCTTATAAGCTATATATTTCCGGGATGCATAGTCGCTGAAACTCCACAAGATATTCCTCTACACTTATTTAGTGAGAGCATTGCTCCTCCTGCTGAGAGCATCTCAGCACTAGAATGACTCCTCCTGCACTTTCATAAGCAGAACAAACCCCCGCCATCCCGCCCCCCCCGCTACTGCGAAGCGATAGGAAAACGCTGTTCGCCCCCAAAGAGAGCCCAGTGTCTCTCAAACGTTTTCATCTCAAGGACCCCAAGTACTGTACTTAAAGGTATAGCTCACCCAAAAAAATAATAATCTATCGATTAGTCACCCCATGGAGACTTGAATTCATGGACATATTTTGTTTTTATCGCGTTTCTAAGCCAATAATTTTATGACGAGCAGGGGTTCCGGTAGGAGACACAAAGGAGACTTTTTTCTTTTTGTTTTACTTTACTGGGTTATTTCCAATTTTCAATTTTACTCCACTACATCTCAGAAGCAAATAGTATACATTTTTATTTGAAAACTTTAGTTACTATGTAGTTACTTTTGTAGATTTTGATTATTATTACAAAACATAGGCTTACATTTTTTTTTTTTTTTTTTTTAAATAATTTTTATCCCTCGATTTTGTAACCCTTTTTTCACCCGGTGCCAATTTGCTAAGTGATCCTGGGCACTACACTCCCCCCACCAGCCTAGGGAGGCCAGGGCCGAGCTCATGCCTCCTTCAATGCATGAGAGCCAACTGACCTTCTTGTCACCTGACAGGGGGGAGTTTCCCTGGTTGGACGTAGTGCGTGGAAGGAACACGTTATTCCAACCAGTTCCCTTCCCCTCCATCAGGCGCCCTGGCTGACCAGGGGGAGGCAGTATAGTGACCAGGAATTACTACATGTTTTTTGTGAGGGTATTAACTACCCTAGGAGACACGGGGAGAACATGCAAACTCCACACAGAGTAGGCCCTTTCCTAACATAGGCTTACATTAACCACTTCAGCCATATACATACTTTGGCCATTTGAAAAAAGACAATCTGCAAGCTCACAACACTTCGCTTTAGCTTGTAGATCTGCTATTTTCAAAAGATTTTATACATTTGTGAAATGGGACCTGCATAATGAGTACTTTTACTTTTAGTACTTTAAGTACATTTTGATGCCAATAATTCTGTACTTTTACTGAACTTGTACTTATGTAACAGACTATTTCTACAATAGGGTCTGATACTTTTACTTAAGTACAAAATGGGAGTACTTCTTCCATCACTGGTTTTCCCTGCATTAGACCTTAGACCATTTAACGGAAAAGTACCAGCAACAAAAGGATACAAGTTGAGAACAAAAATATCAATCCAAATCCTCTCACATTGTGTTTAATAGCTTGTTTTTAATGTTCAGCCCATTCAACCCATCTCTTCCTTGCAATTTCCTCGGTTTGGATCAATTGTAATCGAGGTAATAATCGTGTTAAAAGTAACTTAAACATTTTGGCTTTGTATGTGCGGATCGATTGCTTGTCATGTCGGAGATTTCCCGCAATTTCAAAGAGTGAGGTCAGAGTGATATCAATTAGGGGAGGAGCAAAGTCATGGGTTTTCTAGCCGACACAATAAACTTTAACTGTTACATAATGCAGCAAGCAGCTTACCGGAGCCTTCTTCCATATGAAAAGCTTTACCATTTACTCAAAGCAGCAGTAGTGAAGTTTTTTTTTCCACCTCGAACGATAAGTGATTTTCCGTGAATATTGCAAAGCTTAGCACGTTCGTCAAGTCATATGAAAGTTACCACATGACTTCTAGTCAATGTAGCACTTGAAGGTACAGTGGTAGTAATTTTTTGGGGGTTAAAATAAGTGTTAAATAGCTCTATATTCTGATAGTACTCATTGCTATAGAGTGTTTGTTCAGTAACAGGAGTCTCCATGTCTCTATATTCAACAGAAAATGCATTTTCAGGTCCAATCCAAGTTCTCTATCCAATCAGGATATAGAGAGCTCAGTCAGGACACAGATTAAACAAGTGAATTTGGAAGTGATGACACAAAGAAATGAGCAGACGAAAGTGGAACTGGAACACTATGAAAATGAAGCTGATAAATGGGCACTCTCTCCTGATTCGCTGAAATTGTGTCACTTACCTGAAAATGTATTTTCTCTTTAGCTGGAGAGACATGGAGACCCCTGTTACTGAACAAACACTCTATAGCAATGATTACTGAATCAGAATCAGAATATCAGAATATAGATCTTTAACCGTTTAACCAAACATTTTTACCAAAGAATATCACTTACCCTAACTTTAAAAATAAGGGCAGTGTTGACTAATGTGGTACAGGTTATTTGATGAATAATGAATAACGACAAAGCATTGTAGAACTCATCATTAATATGTTGCAATCGTAATAAAATGATTTTGTATTACGATTGCAAAGTGTTAGGTTTGTTAATTCATTTAATCAAGAACATTATACATGTTTGTTTATCAAATGGTCATAAATATCAGGAACATATATAGTTAGATAGATCAAATAAGGTGTCACAGATTCATTCCCTTTACTGTTGCACATAGTCATGACATGATGACTCATGATGTAGACCAGGGGTTGGCAACTTTGATGATGGAGAGGGCCACTATATTTCCACACTCACTCCAGAGGACCACATACTGTCAGGCAGACACCTCTTATCTCAGAATTTTAACTCTATCGAAAATTATACCATTCTATGTCACACAAAAATAGCAAAAATAGCCAATCTAAGCTTGTAGATCTGCTATTCTTGCTATTTTTTTTATTGGAATCCTGAATTTCTTTTTGCCATTTTTGATATACAAATACATTGGACATAAAAGAGACAATAGAATTGTAATACTAGTCATTAAGCAACTAATATAGACTGAAGTAATTAAAGCGGGTCATGAAGTAGTAGTAGTAGTAGTAGTACTATTACAGTATATTTAAGTATACAATAAATCTGGACTGTTGATTGAACTTTGAGAGAAAGACATCCAACATATACATTATGCTGAATGTGTTCTACAGTTAAGGAAAGTGTGTAAAAGTGTCCCTGTGTTGTTAAACAAAAAAGCATAAACATTTTTATTCTAATCTGTAATATAAAAGTTTGTAAAAAAAAAATAATAATAATAAAAAACTTTTCTAAGGCAGTTTATTACTATGTTGCTTAAGGTGAGAACATAAGGTGAGAACAGCTGCATTTAGATTTTGAGGTCTAGGCTTTTTTTTGTCTGTATTAAAAGGACATCAAATACAAATTAAACTGTTCTGGCCTGTTTTAAACTGTTTTAAACTGTTCTGGCCCATTTGCAGTTTTGTCTAAATTTAGTCACGTCTATGATATTTAGCTGCCAAGTTACTGGGATTGTTTGGTTTGCCTGAACTATATAGCTGACTGGTGTGACAGGAACTATGCCAAGACATGCTGTGACAAAGGGACCAGGGTGGAAAAAGTACTCAGATTTGATTTTAACCCATTTCAAAACTTATCATACATATAAAATGTATACAAAATAATAGCAGATCTACAAGCACACAACACATCGCATCGCGACGTGTAGTGAGCTTGTAGATCTGCTATTTTCAAATAGCCAAAGTTTAAATAGGGATGAAGTGGTTTATGTATGGTTTGTAATAATAATCCAAATCTACAAAGTACTAGTAACTAAAGTTTTCAAATAATTGCAGTGGAGTAAAAAGTAGAATATTTGCCTCTGAGATGTAGTGGAGTAGAGGTAAATAAGTATTGAAAATTGGAAATACTCCAGAAAAGTAAAAGTACCTCAAAACTGTATGTATAAGTACAATACTTGAGTACATGTACTTAGTTACTTTCCACCACTTAAAGGGCCAGTATGGTCAGTAGGGAAGGCATCAACTCGATGGCCCAGACGATTAGCGCCACGCTGCCATCTAGAGGCTGATACGGACTGCAGGCAAAAAAAGAAAGAATGAAGGATAGAAAGGGAAGGAGAGAATAGACAGAGAGGTGGAGAGAGACGGAGGTGCCCAAAATACCCTGCATGCATTATTTATAAGTGAGCATCTGAGAGAGAGAGAGAGAGAGAGAGAGAGCGCATAGCTACAGCACATACACAGATATGCAAAAATGCATACAAACACACACACACACACACACACACACACACACACACACACACACACACACACACACACACACACGCACACACCTTGTGCTATCTCTTTGTTGACATGTCTTTTTGAACTGTTTTGGATGCGCAATTGAGGATAGTCCCCCAAAATGTAATGGCTTATTGATTCAGAGATGAAGACAGGATTTAGTGAAGTTTACCTTCAACTCTTTGAACCGAAAGAGAGTTCTTAGTGATGTAGTGATTTGTGTGCTGCACCTTGGTTATCATTTGATGTGTAAACAGTTTAAGATTTTTTTTTGCTTTAAAGCCCTCATCAGACATTATTCCCCAAATGATCAGGGTCTTTCATAATTCAACCTTTTGAACACAAGAGGGCGCTAATAGACATGGCTCTGCTGTATAGAGCTTACATTGCCAGGATGATGGAAGTTGGCGGAATCAAAGGACAAAATATAGATTGACTTTTTCTGTATATTTTTCTTTTACACAGTGGTGGAAAGAAACTAAGTACTTGTACTCAATTACTGTACTTAAGTACAATTTTGAGGTACTTTTACTTTACTGGAGTATTTCCAATTTTCTACCTTTACTTCTACTCCACTGCATCTCGGAGGCAAATATTGTATTTTTACTCCACTACAATTATTTCAAAACGAAGAAGATTTCTATTATTATTACAAAACATACTTTACGTTAACCACTTTAGCCCTATATACATTTCGTCCATTTGAAAATAGCCAATCTACAAGCTCACAACATTGTGAGCTTGTAGATCCGCTATTTTCTAAAGACTTAAATACATTTTGAAAACGTGTGAAATGGGACATTCTGCATAATAAGTACTTTCTACTTTTGGTACTTTAAGTACATTTTGATTCCAATATTTTGTACTTTTACTCAAGTACATTTTGAATTCCGGCGCAACACCGGAGCACAACCAAACATAAAATGACTTGTCTTTTAGTTCTACTGGATCTCTTCTCCACCCCCTAAAATGTTGGCTAGTTTTTATTTGTTGACGAAATTGTCAATATATTTAGTCATTGTTTTAGTCATCATAGCTTAGTTTTTATTTCCTTTTTATTTCGTTTTTATTTATTTTTCATTAATTTTTTATAATTTTTTTCGGCAGTGAAAAAAGGTAGTCGACGGAACATTTTTCGTCATAGTTTTAGCCGACGAAATCAACACTGGTTTCACAGACTTTAAATCTCTTGTTTGTGACGTTTATGTTTTTGTTCTCCAGGTGCCGGGAGCAGCCTGCATCAGAAATGCTCCAGCGTCAAACAGCGAATCATCTCGTCCAAACAGGAGCCCGGGGCCGGGGGGGCCACGACGACGGCCGTCCCCGCCGGCACGGGGACGGCGACCGGGGGCCAGCGGGCCGGCGGCGGCGGCACGGCCGCCGACGGCACGGAGGTCCAGAACAGTGACGTGTCGGAGGGACAGACAGAGACCACCGGTCCCGGAGGAGGGGGCGGGGGAGGAGGGGGCGGGGGCGGGGTTAGGAGCCGAGGAGGAGGTGGCGGAGGAGAGAGGAGGAACGGCAGAATAGCCAAACCCTCGCTCCTCCTCCACCTCCACCGGCCAGGTGGAGGTGCCCGACACCACGCAGAGCTCCCCGCTGTCCATCGCCTCCAGCGACATGGCGGACAGCCCCGCCCTCGCCATGGGCGCCGGTGCCGGCCTGTCGTCGCACCAGAGCGCCGCCGTGTTCATGTCGGAGGTCACCACGCTGACGGGCGACTCCGTCTACTCCGCCGGCCACACCACCGCCGCCCACCTCCTGGCCGGCCACGCCCACCACCACCACGAGAGCGCCGCCGGCATCCTATTGGCCGTGGCGCCGGCCGGCGACAACAACAGCCAGAGGTTCGCCTCGTTCCCCGGAGGCGTGGGCCTGGGCGAGGGAGGCGAGCTGGTGCTGTCCAGCTCGCTGGACTCTGGCGGCGGCGTGGGCGGGGTGGGGGTGGGGGTGGTGAGCCTGCCCGAGACCACCATGAACTTTGACCCGGACTGCTTCCTCAACAACCCCAAGCAGGGCCAGACGTACGGCGGCGGCAAGACGGAGGCGACGTGCTGCAACGGCAACGACGGCAACGGCGACGGTAGGCCTGTCACAATTATTACATAACAGCAGTGGTGGAAAGTAACTAAGTACATTTACTCAAGTACTGTACTTAAGTACAATTTTGAGGTATTTGTACTTTACTTGAGTATTTCCAATTTCCAATACTTTTACTTCTACTCCACTACATCTCAGAGGCAAATATTGTACTTTTACTCCACTACAATTATTTGAAAACTTTAGTTACTAGTTACTTTTCAGATATAAACTATGATATAATGAAACATACATTAACCACTTTAGCCCTATTTTATACCTAGGCTATTTGAAAATAGCAGATCTACAAGCTCACAACGCGTCGCATCGCGACGCGTTGAGAGCTTGTAGATCGGCTATTTTCAAATATTTAGTACTTTTACTTTTGGTACTTTAAGTACATTTTGATGCCAATACTTTTGTACTTTTACTCAAGTAATATTTTGATTCTGGACTTTTACTTGTAACAGAGTATTTTTATTTTGCAGTATTGGTACTTTTACTTAAGTAAAGAATTTGAGTACTTTTTCCACCACTGCTACAAGGCGACAAGGCTACAAGCCTACAAGGCTACAAGCTTACAAGGCGTCACTTTGTGACGCCTTGTAAGCTTGTAGATCTGCTATTTCTGCTTTTTGGGCGGTGAAACCGCCCCTATAAGTGAGGTTTGGATATTTGTACAACAAATCCTGCGCTGTGATTGGCCAAAAATGTACCCCACCTAACCCTGCACCGTGATTGGCCAATCACAGTCTATTCAGGACTGTGATTGGCCAGTGTCACATGACACATGTGCATAGCCCTATATAAGAAACCATAACTTTAAAAAAAACATAAATGTGTTTTTTTTAAGTTATGGTTTCTTCCATCATAAAGAGTGTTTCAATAAATGTATTTATTGTTTGTACATGATTGGTTGACTCCATTCAGTATTGTGATTAGCTAGCAAGACACCGCCCACTTCACACAGGGTGTGATTTTTTCAAATGTATAGAATTATTAAATATGTCAATAATTTCTATGTATATCTAAGTTATTTGTCATATCTGGCCTGTGCCTGTAATTTTTGGAGTGGTGCCAACCACTCCTACATTTGACCGTGTGTGAGTGTCTGTCCATCCGTATGTTTGCGGACGGCCTCAACATGTTTGTGTCTGGCCTCAACAGCTGCAGCTGATTGCAACACAAAGATGCAACCAGTTACACTAATTAAACACAAACAGGAGTGCAACACATGTTCTGTATTTTGCATTCATATGTTCCAATGTTCAATGTCAAGCACACAATTAAATCGTAAATCGCAATTATTTGAGTGACAATTAATCGTCAACTTAAAATTTGTAATCTCGTGACAGCCCTAGGCGGCGGCGGCTCGCTCCACTGCGGCGGCGCGTCCAACGGCTACGTCACGTACAACCCGGCGCTCGTCAACAACATCAAGACGGAGCCGGTGGGGGCTCTGGAGCGCCCCCTGGTGGCCACGCAGCAGCAGAGCGGCAGCGGCGGCGGCTACGTGGCCGAGAACACGGTAAGCCTGAGCCCCAGCACCACCCTGGAGCAGATGGACTTCAGCGCCGTCATGTCGTCGGCCTGTCAGGTCCAGAACCAGCCCGCTACGCTCCACCACCCCGCCTCCTCGGCCACCCTCTTCCTCCAGGCTCCGCCCCCCCACCAGACCGCCGCCGGACAGCCCTCGCAGACCAACGGCCCCGAGGTGGGCCAGGAGGCCCAGGGCGAGGCCCAGGCCTACATGGGCCTGTCCGCCGTGCAGCAGCACGCCACGGACTCTCCTACGATCGCCAACGGAGGAGGTAAGGAAGTTAAGAATTAATTTGATTAATTTGATTGATTTTCAATTAATTGAGGAAAAAATACGTTTATTTTTTTATTTTTTTGGCTAGTGAAAGTTACAGGTATGGTGTGTGTGATATCAAATGTGAGCTTACCAAAATCACAGTAATCCTTAATCATATTCAAGGGTGAAATGAGACAGACTCTATAGTGCGTAGCAAAACATCCTGAAGGGGCCGCTCACTTGGTAGCGGCGGACATCTTGGGGGGTCATAAACAGCTTGACTTAACATTGACTCTTACCCCTCAATATGTCTGCAGTTACTATGCCACGCCCCCCCGCCCCCCCCGTGGTGACGACACGTTGCCGAGCACTGCTGAGGGGAGGTGTGTCTGTGTCCAGCTGATGCTCGTTGATGCTCGTTAATGTTATATACATCAAAGCAATTATGTTTCCGCACTCATTTTCGGTTTCGGACAAGAATTTTCCTTTCGGTCCTAAAAAAAACGCCGCTTATCAATTCATCGATTAATCCAGGGGTCTTCAACGTTTTCAGGCCAAGGACCCCCTAGCTGAGAGAGAGAGAGATGAAGCAGGGACACCCTCTATATCGTTTAAAATTGTGTTTCAGATTAAACTGTTTTTTTTTACCTGGTCTGCTCTTTTTCCCCCTCTACACCTCTTTGCCAAAAATTGCCGATCTTCAAGCTTGTAGATATGCTATTTTTGGCTAAAGTTCTCCTCAGAAAAGAGATGTTAGGGTTCAAGTGGTTAAGGTAAAAAGAAATCATATCACACAAAGATTTGGCGGACCCCCTGTAGTAACTCTGAGGACCCCCTAGGGGTCCCGGACCCCCTGTTGAAGACCCCTGGATTAATCGATCGATAAGGTTATCAACTATCAATTAATGAATGAATCGCTACTTTGCGTCCCTAGGAGGAGGAGACTCGCACGCCACGCACCTCCACCAGGCGGGCGGGGAGCAGCAGCAGCAGCAGCAGGCCCTGAGGAACGGGCAGCAGGGAGGAGCGCTGGCGGTGCCCTCGTTCCCTATGGCGCCTAACCCACAGCAGGAGGACCACCAGCACTCAGCCAGCACCAGGGCCCACGTGGTGGGAGACGTAGCGGGGCTAGAGAAGGCCTCCTCCGACAACGGAGCGGAGCTGCTCCTCAAGGCCGACCCGCACAACAAGGCCTATGCGGCCGTCATGGACGGCGAGCACTACCTGCAGCCTGCAGACGACAGCGCGGGAGGAGGAGAAGGAGGAGGAGGAGGAGGAGGTGGTGGTGGTGGTCGAGGGGGAGGAGGAGGAGGCGGAGCAACAGTGGGAGGAGGGGACGGCGAGATTCTCTGTAACGGCGTGGGCTTGCCGGTGGTCAACGGCTCGGTGGCGGCTCATAGTCCTCAGTCCATGGCCGCGGTGGCAGAGGGGGCGGGGCTCTACAGCAACGCTCTGCAGCCCCAGCAGGGGGCGGTGGGGGGGGTCTCCGCCGCCACCGCGGCGGCGGCGGCAGCGGCAGTAGGGGGCGCCAGCATCAGCCTGGAGGGTTTCGAGGCCTCGTTCGGGAGCCAGTTCTCGGACCTCATCAACGACTTCATCTCGGTGGAGGGGTCCGGGGGAGGGGTGGGGGCGGCCGTCAACGGCGTGCTGATGCCCCAGGAGGCGACCGGCGGCGGCGAGGAGCAGGGGGTCGGCGCGGGGGCGAGCGCCCTGCAGGGCGCCGAGGTGCAGCAAGGGGCGCTGGGGCTGCTGCAGGACACCGGCCGGCTGTTTGGGGTGACGGACTACTCCCCGGAATGGTCCTATCCCGAGGTTAGTAGAGCAACTGTTATATTTCATTTTCGTAACCCAATGGCTCACAAACCTTTTTAATTTTCAAGGACCCCCCGTGACTCTGAGAGTTACCGACCCGTACGGGTCCATTTGGAACCCCCTCAAGGAACCCTGAGAGTCCATGTACCCCACTTTGAGAACCACTGAGTGTGGATGTACGGTATACTAGAATCAGGACGTTACTTTATTTTTTGTGTCTGGAAGGAGCTTACATTTTTTTTTCTCAAATGTCTGCACCTACAGAGAAGATTATATGAATTATTAGTAATTTCCTTGTTATGACATCAATTCCTTCAGGTGGAATGAGGGAGGTTTTGTGTTGGATTGTCTGCCTATGACATTACTACACATACTAGACACTAGACATGAATACGTTAGCCTCGTATTTCTATTACGTAGGCAAGTCAGGAAGTGACAACACTGGTCCCACCCCCCGGCCCCCCTCCCCACTGACCAATCAGAAGCCGCGATTTGTTTTCTCCCGTTTTTGCACGGACATAGGAGGCTTTCCAGACTGTGAAGCGAAGTGAGAAAAAAAAACTCAGAACGTAGCAATCAGTCTAGATCCCCAGGCTATGAATACATGGCCTTACAGGACACGAGTAGAAAAGTCGAACGTCCCTTTCTCTGTACGTTCTCTAGTCTAGTTAGTACAGTCAGTCAGTATGTGCCTTATGAACAGACAGTATAGGTGCTCTCTCCATCTTCGGTAGGAAAGTAGATGCTGTGTAGCTTGGAGATAGTTTGCTCATTGGCACAACGTATACAGCGGAGACGTTACTAACTGCTGCTGCGCTGACTGACAGCTTAATTAGAGACAGCACGATGTTTCTTCTTCTTCTTCCTCTTTCGGTTAATTCCCATCGGGGGTCGCCACAGCGGATCATCAGTTTCCATCTGTTTCCATCTGTTTATGTTTCTCTTCATCTTCCTCTGTCACTCCAGCCACCTGCATGTCCTCCTCTTTGGCCTTTTCTCCTCTTACCTCCATCTTCAGCATCCTTCTCCCAATGTACCCCTCATCCTTCCTTCCTCAGGCAATGTCCAAACCATCTCAACCTCGTCTCTCTTGCTTTATCCCCAAACCTTCCAACCTGGGCTGTCCCTCTAAAGGCAAGGCAAGGCAGTTTTATTTGTATAGCACATTTCAACAACAAGGCAATTCAATGTGCTTTACACAGAACATCAAGCAAAGGAAACACAATTATACAATAAAAAATAACAGATACAGTTACAGAAGTTGCAGAAGAGGGGAAAAAAAGAAAAGTAACTCAATCAAAGGCAGCGGCAAACGGAAAGGTCTTTAGTTGTGTTTTTAAATAAATAAGAGTGGCAGCAGACCTGTTTTCTGGGAGTTTGTTTGGTGCATAAAAACTAAATGGACACACTGTGATTGGCCAGTCTTCGCTTTGACTGGTAGTTCTGCCTTGGTGCCTTGGCAAATGCCAGGATGGAACTCATTGTCTCCCCTGTACATAGCAATACAGTCCAGCTCCTAGCAGGGACCCCCCTGAGTCTATACATTTATGGAAGGATGATTGTTATTGCTTAAACATGTAACTTTATAATTTTGTGGGACATCATATGCTATAATATAAAAAGTTACGTAGTGCTGCTTTAATCCTCTCGTCTCATAACGTTTTCTACAGAGGTGCACTGTACATTCTACGCTTTATTTTGCACAGAAGCACACACACCCTTTATTCTAACATTGCCTACACATTTACAGTACACTAGTAACTTAGAAACTCCAATTGTATTGAACAAATATGCTACCAAAGTGAACAAATCTAACACACAGTTTGAAGATGTGATTGGAGTCAGTGTAGAGTAGAAGGCCGTCCTCTGGAGACGTTCCTATATGCCTCGTCTCAGTGAAGAGATGGATGGAAGAGATGGAACTGTGGAAAAAACGGCCCACTGCAATTAGAACTGCAGACTCACTCCCAACTTGCCCTGGCCTTGACAACCTTGCAGGCTTATGCAAAGGCTAAAATGTAGTTAGATAGCATGTTATGTAGACAGATGCCAGGTCGTTTGTAGACTTGAAATCCTATAGTGTATAGTTTCAATGTATAGATTGTTGTTTTTTGATATACTGTTAAGACTGATGATAGGTTCTTGGTTATGATCCTAGATTACTATTTCTGTGCATTTGATGTATTACCTCGTGTTTTCTTGCTTTAATGCAAAAGCAAAAGCTTTCGCAAAAGCAAAAATGTTCTTAGACTGTTTACACGTCAAAAGATAACCAAGGTGCAGCATACAAATCATTACATCCCTAAGAACTCTCTTTCGGTTCAAAGAGTTGCAGAAGGTAAACTAGTCTTCATCTCTGGATCAATAAGCCATTACATTTTGGGGGGCTATCCTTTATTGCTCTTCCAAAAACAGTTCAAAAGACATGTCATCAAAGAGATAACACAACGTGTATGCGTATGTGTACAGGTGTGCGTGTGTGCGTGCCTGCGCGTTCGTGCGTGAGTGCGTGCCACAAGGAGGTCCAGATTCTAGAAGTATAGGTTGTGTTTTTGATTTGTACATGGACCAGGCTTTACTTAGAATCACAACAAACATTGGGTACAGATGTAGACTCTGCATACTTATATATACAGTATTTACATGCATATACATATTTGGAAGCCTGGGCATGACAAAGAGCAAAGCCAAACAACTTGCTAAATATTGCTCTGTTTCAGCTGTTATAGGCAGCTTGGCTGTGTGGAGGAGAAGGTCGCTATGTGTACCCTTAGGTGTCCATGAACTGTCTAACCCTGCAGTGTTGATTTTGACAGCAAATTTTGATTTAGTTTTAGTCATAGTCTTTTGAATAAAATTCTGCTTAGTTTCAGTCATATTTTAGTCATCTGAAATGTTTACTTTTAGTCTAGCTTTAGTTGACTAAATATCATAAGATTTTAGTCGACTTTTTTTGGGGGGGGGCGGGCTGTGATGGCATGCCGAAAATAGCCGATCTACAAGCTCACAACGCGTCGCGCTGCGACGCAACTATTTTCGGTCTGTGACACCCGTGCGCACCCATGATGACTTCTACTGGATCTATTCTCCACTAGACCCTCCCAAACATTTTAGTCTAGTTTTTATTTGTTGACGAAATTGTCAGTATATTTAGTCATAGTTTTAGTCATCATTGCTTTGTTTTTATTTCGTTTTTATTTAGTTTTCGTCAGTGAAAAAAGGTAGTCGACCAACATTTTTCGTCATAGTTTTCGACGAAATCAACACTGTAACCCTGTTATATTTGTTTACCTGTAAATTTATATTAATTTGTGGATTCAAATAAATAATTAAATGTGTGTGTGTGTGTGTGTGTGTGTGTGTGTGTGTGTGTGTGTGTGTGTGTGTGTGTGTGTGTGTGTGTGTGTGTGTGTGTGTGTGTGTGTGTGTGTGTGTGTGTGTGTGTGTGTGTGTGTGTGTGTGTGTGTGTGTGTGTGTGTTCCAGGGTGGGGTCAAGGTGCTGATCACAGGGCCGTGGCTGGAGTCCAGCAGTGAGTACAGCTGTCTGTTTGACCACATCAGCGTCCCTGCTGCCCTCATCCAGCCTGGAGTTCTGCGGTGCTACTGTCCAGGTAAAAAGCCTCAACCACTTCATCAGTGATCCCCAACCCCCAGGGGGGTCCCCCACATGTGTTTGGGGGGGTCTCCAGATGACAGTGAAGTGACAATTTAAAGGCATATTTCACTGGGGTTTTTTTCAACAATTACCCAGGACAGTTTTTAAAAAGCTGTGTGTGTGTGTATGTTTGCAGCCCATGACACCGGCCTGGTGATGCTGCAGGTAGCCATGGGCGGAGAGGTCATCTCTTCTTCTGTGGTGTTCGAATACAAGGCACGCGACCTTCCTGCCCTGCCTTCCTCACAACACGACTGGCTGTCTCTGGATGGTGAGTACTTTCTTGTGTGTGTGTGTGCATGTGTGTGTGCGACCAGTCATTTCTTCTGGCCCCACAAACTAAGGCTAAAGACCAGGGGAGGACAGATCATTTTCCGCTGTCGCGCCCAAACTGTGGAACGATCTTCCACCCCCATGTTACATTACAGTCATTTAGCAGACGCTTTTTTTATCCAAAGCGTATGTTAGAGCGTCTAACATGCCTGTGTTTAAATCACGTTTGAAAACTCATCTCCTTGGCTTTTGATGATTCAGACTGAGAGTTGCTGTTTCCGTTATAGGCAATGTGACTGTGTTGCACCCTCTATGAGTTGTTTTTCCCCTGTCTATTGTTTATTGTTTTACTCTTTTATATTTGTTTACTGAGTGTACAGCACTTTGGTTCAATGCTGTTGTTTTAAATGTGCTCTATAAATAAAGTGGATTGGATTGGATTGGATTGGAAATATTAGTCCCAAGCGAGCTAAGGCCCGACCTGGAGGCAAGTTTAGCCACTGGCCCCAGGTTGAAATAACATCCAATAACAGCCATCAGATCAGTGGCTTTGATAGCTCACTGCATTAGGATGTTGATCATGGGTTCGAATCCCGTCGCAGGCGTACTTTTACTCATTTATTTCAAAGCATGTCCGACAAAATTGACTTGATTGAATATTGATCGATTGAATACTTTTGCAAAAAGTACAGATGTACATTTATACAATAGTGATATAACACAAAATCCTTTTGTGAGGTTAAGGTTTGGGTTAGGCATAAAGGTTAGGATTAAGGTTGGGTTCAGCCATAAGTTGCAAAAACGCAACAAAGCAGTTGCACACAAGGAAGAAAAATAAGGAACTTGTCAATTACAGCGACCACTGGCCAATCACAGCGTGTCTTCGCTAAGCTGCCTTGGGAACCGTTTGGTCGCTCTAAAGGCCTTTGCAGACAGGGTGCGATCGGTCAATCAGTTTTTACCGCATGCAAAAAGACACACGAATCGAACTGGGTTCGATTGGAGAAAAAAAAACGCACCGCCACAGCCACTTGCCGCACGGCAAATTCGGAGCCGGTGTGCATGAGGTCATAGAGAACCATGTGTTCTTTAAAAAAATGATATTGTCTGTTTTTTCTGTGCGAAAAATCGCACCGTGTCTGCAAAGGCCTTATGTGTGTGTGTATGTGCAGTTTTGGTAGAAGTACTCGCATTGTTTACTTCAGTGATTGTCAACCTTTTTCATTACAAGGACCCCCAGTTTGAAATGCATTACTGTAGGCCACAGCACAGACCCCCATATGATACCATTTTGTATCTCTGGGACTCCAGTCTACACTGTAAAATCCTCCTGTTAACCCTCCCATTGTGTTAGGGGGTTTTTTTACCCGTTTTCAAGTTTGACACACATTTCTTTATTGGAACGAGGCTTCATGATATCCTGAGAAATAGCCATTTTAACGCAACAAAAATTTTCATCATCATTTTAATTAATTCTGATGGTCTCAAAATTTTTTTTGACACTTGTGGTGTTAGGGTCCGAAATGACCCGGCAAAGAAGTGTGGCTCAATTCCCCCCCAAATTGTCAATATTCAATGTTTACATGTTTGAGAGTGAGAGAGACTTATCCTCAATTAGCATTTGCTATCAGGAGTAAAATAAAGTTTGAGTTTATGAAAAATAAATGACTTTTTACCTTCTATGGTATACGGGTCATTTCGGACCCTAACACCACTAGTGTCACTATTTTTTATATTTTTAACATCTTCTAAAGTTAAAAAACGAAAACATGTATTTTTTTTTTTTTTTTTGGAAGTGTGTTCTAATTATTATTCTTAATTATTCTATTATAGCTAGATAACATCATTATCCATTGCCTTCATTATAGGAAATTTAAAGAGTGAATTTTAACATTTTTATAATAGAAAACGAGATATATTGAAAGATGAAACCCTAGCCCTAACCCAACATAATATTTTAAAAAGTGTTTACATGGATATGAATTCATTACAAGTCAGCTATGAGGTGGGAGAAAAGAAATAATGAAAAGAAATATTTTTTTTGTATTTTGGGCTGATTTAAATCACGGGTCACCGTTAACACCACAAGTGGATGCAGTTTTCTAACACAATGCAAGGGTTAATGTAACTCTGAGGCAAAAGAACTTTGGTTCTAGAAATGGTTCCGTTCTAGATTCTTGGAACATTGGTGCTTGCACGGAACCATGCAGGCCGCGAACCAGCCCGCATTTCAACCAGTTTTAAGCTGAACTATCGTAAATGGGAGCATAACTGAATGGTTAGAGAGCCTGCCTGGGGAGCAAGAGTCCCCGATCTCTGCCCCAAGATCGATTCCAGGCCTGGCGAGCAATGCGTCAAAAGAATCCATTTCGCAGGGGAAATTCAATTGTCAATGGCAGTTACAGTTTCCCTTTTCCTTTTGTAATGATAGTGACGCGCCCACTTTGGTTCCCAGTTCAGGCCGAGAAAAAACAAGTATGTTTTGGTTCCAGTTCCAAGCCAACTTTTAGGGTTCTGAACTGAAGGGTTCTGAACAAATTAGGCCTTTTCTAACAGTTGGAGCTGCCAGGACGTACTTGCTCTGTATGATCTTCTCTCATATCGAGTACTGTTTCACACATTGGTCTGACTTGCACAGATGTGACGATACTCAAGCCCCTAGAACAGCTATAAGAGAGCCAGAAAGGTGTTTGATTAAAAAAAAACATCACTGCAGCATCCTAAAAATATATAGTTTTATAACTGGAAGCTCTTTAAACAGGCATGTGCTGTGTATAAAACTTTACATGGTTTATGCCCGTCTCCTAATGGAGGAATTTATAAAACGGAATCCCGACACGGATTGTGAGCTGCAGTCTAGACGCACAGCCTTTGCGCAAAATTCCTTTTCAGTTCAAGGAAGCGCAATTTGTAACAATCTACCCACTAACATAAGAGAGTGTCCAACCTTTACATCTTTTAATGTCCAATTAAAAGGATGGATCATGGACAATCAAAACATCATCAAAACACCATCATTCAACATTTTTGAATAGGCTTAAATGTTGTATTTTTTATTTATTTTTTAGGTTAGAGTCTCTGGTATTTTAGGTCTAAACTAGGCCTATTTTACTGTTGCTTTTTTCTATTCTGTTTGTACCCTTTTAGTAATGTTTATATGTTCTCTTTTTGTAATGTTGCTTGTTTTCTTTATAGGACTAAGGATGGAAATGAGCATTCTTGCTAAATCCGGCGTATTGCATTGTATGTGTGGTATTCATTAATATGTGCTGTCCCTCCCAAATAAACGTATAAAAACGTATGTGTGTGTGTGACGTGTGTGCGTGCGTATGTGCCTGCGTGCGTTCGTTCGTCCATGCGTGTGTCTGTTTGCGTCAGTGTTGTGTTTGGCTGTGTTTAGTATCAGTGTGTCGGTGTGCATGCACCACACGTATTGACTGTATTTTTCTCCCCAGGACATTTTGAACCACAAGTTGTCTTGCAAAGCCTTTACTTTGAATATTGGCTTTTGCAAAAGCGGTGCCGCTGAGTGTCAATCTGATTACCCTGAGTCTCTCTAAATGTCAGAGAAAATGCGTGTCTCTCTCGCTATCTATCCTGTGGTATTTAACATGATCATAGTCTTGAGCTAATCTACTGCTGCTGATAAACTAGACGGAGAGGTACTTCATGTCCTTGCCGGTATTGTAGTGGCTTGTTTACCGTGATGTAAGAAGTTCTCACATGTTTTACTTAAGTACTTGTGTGTTGTCGCTTTAACATGTTCATGTTCAGCACCACGAGGAGTGGACAGCTCCTAGTGATGGAAGAAGTAGCCTACTCACATTTTTTACTTGAGTAAAAGTATCAATACTGGAATGTAGATATACTCTGTAAAAATCCTGTATTCAAAATGACCTTGAGTAAAAGTGCAAAAGTGTTGGCATCACAAAGTACAAAAAGTAAAAGTACTCATTGTGCAGAATGTATGTCCCCATTTCACAAGTTCAAAATGTTTTTAAAATATTTCGAAAATAGCACAAGTATAGCCTAAGTATACAGTATACATAGGGTTGAAGTCGTTGTAATAATAAAGTCTACAAAGTAACTATAGTTAAAGTTTTCAAATAACTGAGTAAAAGTACAATATTTTCCTCTGAGATGTAATGGAGTAGAAGTAACAGTATTGAAAATTGGAAATACTCCAGTAAAGTAAAAATGTCTCAAAAGTGCACTTAAGTACAGTACTTGAGTAGATGTACTTAGTTACTTTACACCACTGTCTGTGTGTGGGAAATAAATTGACTATGCCGGTGGTTCTCAAACTTTTTCACATCACGTCAAAGACCCCCCAGTATGTATTTGGCCGCAGACCCCCATCTGAAAATATTTTGTGCCAGGAGGGGACCCCCATAAAAGATGTGTTGCTAAAATGTAAAAAAAAAGACTTTTTAAAAATAGTTCATCTTCAAGCTCAAGACGTGTCACAACATGTTGCGAACTTGTAAATCGGGCTATTTTCAAACAGCTAATATATAGGTTTAAAGTGTTTAAACTGATTTTGATGCTATTAACTCGTTTTGCTGGTTGGGGACCCTCCTCCTCAAGGACCCGTGGGGGTCACCGCCTCACCGGACCCCACTTTGAGAACCACTAGGATAGGATTATAATGCTACAATGATTTTGCTCTGACTTTTCTGACAGACAGTGAGAATAATGTTGTCTCTGCTGCCATGCTTGTTTTTTATTGAAAACCTGAGCTGAATTATCAATCTTTCTTCAATTCAGGAGGTTTGATGCAAAAAAAATTGGGTGGGTGGTGGGGTGGGGAGGGTTGTTGTTGCAGATGTATATACAGCAACCTCTCTGCACAGAAAACTGGCTCTATATCTACACACACTACAGTATAATGTCCTGGGTTAGTCCATGGTCGCCCCCGTCTCTCTCTCTCTCTCTCTCTCTCTCTCTCTCTCTCTCTCTCTCTCTCTCTCTCTCTCTCTCTCTCTCTCTCTCTCTCTCTCTCTCTCTCTCTCTGTCTCTCTCTCTCTCTGTGTGTTGCGCAATGCGACAATGCGGCTACAACACTAGACATGTGCAGAGAGCTCTGTGCTCTGCGGAGCGGAACGCAAGGACACTGTGGCAATGGCATTATGGCACAGAAACACGCACGCAGTGTGCGTGTGTGTGTGTGTGTGTGTGTGTGTGTGTGTGTGTGTGTGTGTGTGTGTGTGTGTGTGTGTGTGTGTGTGTGTGTGTGTGTGTGTGTGTGTGTGTGTGTGTGTGTGTGTGTGTGTGTGTGTGTGTGTGTGTGTGTGTGTGTGTGTGTGGACTTTGGTCTTGCGCTCTGATGTGCTTTATGTTTTGTTCTGGATCCCGGGTTGTTCTTTTGTTGGACACATAAAGCAGCACAAGTACATAAAAAAGAAAGAAGAAAAAAACCTTAAACCGTGTGTCATTTTGTGGAGATATAAAATATAAAATGAGAGAGATTTGAGAGAGAGAGTGAGTGACGCCTCGATAATAATGCAACATGTATTCTGTCTCTCTCTTTAATTGATTGAATACTTTATTAACAGTTTACATAAAATATATTTACAGAAAGTACAGTTCTATACAAAAGGAGGCTAAAAGGATTTAAACCCAAGCAAGCACTATAAGGCTTGTTTGTTTCCATTGGGGTCCTGCATGTGTATTCGATTAATCGAAACATTGTATCACTGTATTGCTTTTGTATCGATGACGACCCGACCAGAGCCACCTGCGGCTCAGTGTGGCGCTGGATTTAAAGACTAGACTAGATGTGTTAGACTGAGCTAATATAATGGAGGAGAAACCTTACCCCGCCCCCCCCCCCTCTCTCTCTCTCTCTCTCTCTCTCTCTCTCTCTCTCTCTCTCTCTCTCTCTCTGTGTGTGTGTGTGTGTGTGTGTGTGTGTGTGTGTGTGTGTGTGTGTGTGTGTGTGTGTGTGTGTGTGTGTGTGTGTGTGTGTGTGTGTGTGTGTGTGTGTGTGTGTGTGTGTGTGTGTGTGTGTGTGTGTCTGTCTCGCGCTCGCTCGCTCTCTCTCTCTCTCTCTCTCTCTCTCTCTCTCTCTCTCTCTCTCTCTCTCTCTCTCTCTCTCTCTCTCTCTCTCTCTCTCTCTCCCCGTGTCTTTTCTCGTCACTTTGTTCTGTATTTTTTTGCTCTAATAGCTCAATGCATGAAGCAACTCAAACTATAACAGCGATCAGCGGGTTGTTGAACTGAAGCCAGAATAAAACAAAGACTCAGAGCGCCAGACAGGCAGAGAGAAAGAAAGAAAGAAACTCGTGGTTTTGGGGTGCGTAAAAAAAAAGCGCTTTTCTATTTTCGCTTTCTACGAATCGCTACGAATAAAACACACTGTGTATTCTTCGGTTGGTTTTCTCGTGGCTTTGTGTTGTTTTTGTTGCTAAATTGTTTCGTTGGTTTGGTTGAGAGATGCGCGGTGATATAAGTCTGGAATCTAAGTGTCTATTGTTTGTCTCTCGACACATTGTGTCCAGTGAGTTTGTAGCCAGTTGTTGTTGTTGTTGTGAGGATCGCGTGATCGAATATTTTGTCGAGTAAAAAAACTTGGGGTTTAGAATTCGGCTGTGAGCCACTATAGTAAGCTATTAGTCTGCATCGATTTTCTGAAGAAAAAAAAAACGTATGCAACAAATACAAAAACAACAGGCTTATTATATTAACATTGTTTGGCGCGCTAGATAATGTCTCAGAGACAAAAGAAAAACTCTTTAGACATAAAAAATGTAGGCTATTCTATTTGTGTTCTTTGTGTTTTCGTATTTATTTCGTGTATTTGTTTGCTGGTGTGTAAATGAACGATGCACCTCCTGCTTTATGGTGGTTTTACACCGTAGCCTTTGTGTGTGTCGCTTTAACGTGTTCATGTTCAGCACCACGAGGAGTGGACAGCTCCCTGCCTACTCCGATTTTTTACTTAAGTAAAAGTATCAAAACCCTATTGTAGAAATACTCTGTTACAAGTACATGATCGGTATTCAAAATTGATTTGAGTAAAAGTTCAAAAGTATTGGCATCAAAATGTACTTAAAGTATCAAAAGTAAAAGTACTCATTATGCAGAATGTCCCATTTCACGAGTTTTCAAATTTATAAAATGTATAAAAATCTTCATCTACATCTAAACGTATAAAAATCTACAATCTACAACGCCTCGCTTTGCGACGCGTTATAAGCTTGTATAGATAGGCTATTTTCAAAGGATTTTTGCCAAGGTATACTATATATTGGTTTTGTAATCAAGATCTACAAAGTAACTTGTAACTAAAGTTTTCAAATAATTATAGTGGAATAAAAGTACAGTAGGCCTATTTCTATTTGCCTTTGCGATGTAGTGGAGTAGAAGTAAAAGTATTGAAAATTGGAAGTACTCCAGTAAAGTAAAAAAATACCTCAAAATTGTACTTAAGTACAGTACTTACAGCTACACAGACCTCGATCTGGGCTTACTGTTCAGCCCACTCACTGCTGGGATTCATTCATTTAATTAATTTAGATGGGTGACTGGCTTTATATGTTAGAAAATTGAGCACTTACTTTTTTAGGCCAATATATCAGCAACAAGTTTCGCCATGTGATCTGATCTAGTTATATGGTTGAGAAGTTTGTAAAATATTGTAAAATATCATGATTAATAAAGGGATATTTCACTTTTAATGCCTGGGGTAGTTTTGACACCTACTTGGGCTTTTTTTGAGCACCCCAGACAGTTTTTGAGTTTCTTGATTCAGTATTTAGATATTTGATATTCATTTTAGCAGACACGCCCCCTTCCTATACAAACCCATTGTAACTTCAAACTCCATTTTAACCATGTTAGATTAATTGAAAACACCCATCTTTGGTTCTGGTGACTGATATATTGTCCTTCTAATACGTGAGGATTGTTTTCATTTTCCAAAAAAAAGTACAAAAACAAATATGAAAAACGTTATTGAAAAAACACGGCCCCCTCACATATTAGTATTAGACGGACAATATCAGTCACCAGAACCAATGAAGGGTGTTTTCAATTAATCTAACATGGTTAAAATGGAGTTTGAAGTTACAATGGGTTTGTATAGGAAGGCGGCGTGTCTGTTGAAATTAATATCAAATATCTAAATACTCAATCAAGCAACTTCAAAACTGTCTGGGGTGTTCACATATAGCCTGAGTAGATGTTAAAATGACCCCAACATGTTTGAAAGTGAAATATCCCTTTAACCTTAAAAAAGAACAACAACAATGCAGAGCTGAGGGACCATGTGCTGGCAAGAAATTAGTTCCATGGGAACAGTTAAGAGTGGGCTGTGTGATTGAACAAGTCCCAAGCTGATGTTGTTTTACATGGACTGAATAACTGTGTGTGTGTGTGTGTGTGTGTGTGTGTGTGTGTGTGCGTGTGCGTGTGCGTGTGCGTGTGCCTATGCCTGTGCCTGTGCGTGTGCCTGTGCGTGTGTGTGCGTGTGTGTGTGCGCGTGTGTGTGTGTGTGTGTGTGTGTGTAGTGGTGGAAGAAGAACTAACAACATTTATTTAAGTAGAAGTATCAATACCACAATGTAGAAATACTCTGTTACAAGTAAAAGTCTGTTATTCAAAGTTTACTTGAGTACTTTACTGAAATACTCCAGTAAAGTAAAACATACCTCACAATTTTACTTACTTTACAACACTTACTATATTATTTTTTCCCCCACTATTTATACCCCCACACTTTATTTAGACATTGAGTAAGACCATTTGTAAAAAAAAAGTTTGGGGACAACATTTTCCCTCTTGTGCACGACTAGACAATGGACCACGTGCTGCTGCAGTTTATCTGTGCTTATACAGGCCAAGTGAACCTCCCCTGGTGGCAATTCATTATACTGAGTGCCAGTGGATTTGAATTCTCATATTCATTCAAATACTTTTTAGTCATTGTTTTAACCACAAAGGCCACTAAACTGATTGCACTTTTCACTCTTCAAGTCGACACGTAGTGGAGAGTTGTACGATGGGAGGACACCAGTGGTGTAAAGTAACTAAGTACATTTATTCAAGTACTGAACTTAAGGAAAATGTTGAGGTATTTTTACTTTTAGTGGAGTATTTCCAATTTTCAATAGTTTTACTTCTACTCCACTACACCTCAGAGGCAAATATTGTACTTTTACTCCACTACATTTATTTGAAAACTTTAGTTACTAGTTACTTTTCAGATATAAATTATGATATTATGAGACATACACTAACCACTTTAGCCCTATTTTATACCTAGGCTATTTGAAAATAGCAGATCTACAAGCTCACAACGCGTCGCGGCGCGACGCGTTGTGAGCTTGTAGATCGGCTAGTTGTGAGCTTGTAGATTGGCTATTTTCAAACATTCTAGTACTTTTACTTTTAGTACTTTAGTATATTTGATGCCAATACTTTTGTACTTTTACTCAAGTAACATTTTGAACACAGACCTTTTACTTGTAACAGTATTTTTATTTTGTGGTATTGCTACTTTTACTTCAGTAAAATATCTGAGTACTTTTTCCACCACTGTATAGGACACTTACATAGCCTACACCTTGTTTACCTGGTATGTTTATCTTCTATTTATTGACTAGAGCTGCTCTGCTTATTTTCCGATTTCACGCTTGTTTGAGTCGCTCTGGCTAAGAGGAGCGTCTGCTATAAATTCCTAAATTGTAATTGTAATCTTACTGACCAGTTTGTTGATTTGAATATATATTTGTTTACACCGTTGGATTGGCGTGTTTTGCAGGTGATACACTGAGATGGACAACAGAATTGAAAAAGACGCAAAACAAAGAAAAATATGCTCACAGTACACTCCTTAACAAAGAGAGTTCATGAATACTTGTCCATAAACGTTATATCTTTCATACTAGGATAAAAAAAAGTGATTCATTTGTTGTAGTGTTTTATACTGGGATTTGGATGGAGCTCAAAATAAAGAATTTCAGAAGATGCTGGTTTTGGGTTCACTGAAAACATTAGCAAGTTTAAAAATGAACATATTTGTTTAGACGTCTCAGAGAGAACTTGTTGCTTGAACCCATTCAAACCGGGAACCTATCTGTGTAACCACTTTATCCATATTTTATACTTTGGCTATTCAAAAATAGCAGATATACAAGCTCATATGAACTTGCGCGCTATGAACTTGAAATCTTGAACATTTGTGCAAATATTTGAATATACATATATTTTTAAAGGGAACATATTTGACTAAAATCTTTGCTTCTGGGGGTCCCTATTACAAACTATTTTGAAATGGGGTGGTCGGCAGCCAAATACATATCATTTTGGAGGTCCTTGACATGAAAACGTTTGAGAACCACTGATATCGTTTTTTTTTTTAAACGGTTAGGATTTAGAAGACATTTGTACATATTCAAATACATATTCAAAGATTTGCAAAAAT
Source organism: Gymnoscopelus braueri (assembly GCF_963280865.1). Lineage (NCBI taxonomy): Eukaryota > Metazoa > Chordata > Actinopteri > Myctophiformes > Myctophidae > Gymnoscopelus > Gymnoscopelus braueri. Next base: position 5,729,564 of record NC_137612.1, on the reverse strand, counting down.
GTTCATGATTTTTCAAAAATAGCAGATCTACAGCCGCGCTATGAGCTTGTATATCTGCTATTTTTGAATAGCCAAAGAAATCTAAAAAGACAGAGATGCGTTCCTGGATTGAAATGGGTCAAATGACACTTAATCTATCACCATAGTTCATTGGGCTGAATGAACTACAATGCACTTGCAAACACCGAGTCGCTCAGATAATGAAGGTTCAACTTGACTTGGTAGCTCATTTTGTTGTTTGTTTCCAAGACAAAATCGTGAGTGTGTTACTAAATCTCTGTAGATGTGTAAACAAGAGAAATCAGCCAAGTGACAAATTGTTTTATTAACTATCATGAAATACGAGCGCCACGGTTATGGAGATCCATCCTGAAATACACTCACTCTAACTAAACAAGTACGGGTGTAAATTGTCCACCCTAAAGAGTAGAAAAAAACAAGCTCCAGGTAGCAAATCACTGCTGTCTGGCAGAAACCTTGTATAATTGAACCTCCATAATTCAACTTTTTCATTTTTTCCCCCGTAAATGAATGCACTACTTTGTTGTACAAGAGTGTCATGCAAAAGTAGTGAATATAGCCATGTGAGCTTGTAGATCTGCTATTTTTGCTATCTTAATAAAAGATTAAGTGGTTAAGTGTGGGTTGTATAATATATATATTGAACCAATGAAAAGTATTAACAAGATCTTGTGACTAAATAATAGCTACACTGGATCCATTGGAACAAATATTCCTTTTTCCATTCCCTTAAAAGTAACAGTTTTGGACATAAAAGGTTTACACCCGACAGCGACGAAATGTTGAATTACCTCTGCTTTTTCCCCCTTTTTTTTAACACCATGTTTTTGGGCATTGGAGAGATGAATGTTGAGCTGGTGGCATATACCACCTTGCTGACTGTATAGACTTTGTCCCCCCCCGTTTGTTCAGATGGACTCCTCCGTCACATGACACAGAAGAGCCGGCCGTACTCCCTTCTAATTGGCCGTCCGAAAGGGGAGGAGCTGTTGTGACAGTGTTAGTGCTCCTCCCTCTTGGCTCATTTTGTAGCACATCAGAGAGAGGGGGAGAGAGAGAGAGAGAGAGAGAGAAAGAGAGAGAAATGGGGGGAGTGAGAAACAGGCAGAGAGAAATGATAGAGACTATAAGAGTGAGAGCGCAGCAGGTGGGATGACATAATGTACACTGCAGCAACACTGCAGCAACACTGAAACAAAGACACATGTTCATAACTAACCTGTCTAACCTTCACAAACATACCAAACTTTATAGAAACATGTCACACAGCAGTATGTTTCTCAAACTTTTTCGTGCCAAGGACCCCCCAAGTTGATATGTAGTATATTTGGCCACGGACCCCCTCCCCCCCCATCTGAAAATGTTTTGTGCCAGGGACCAGCCCTTAGAAGAGAAGATTTGAGTTAAAATATTATAATAAAAAAAAAAACTTGAGCCACGAGAATCACTGCAGAGCGAGTTATGTCCCGATAGGGACAGAATCGTAACTAATATCCCCCCCTTGTCAACATGTGCTATTTCGATTGATTGATTGATTGATTGATTGATTGATTGATTGATTGATTGATTTGAACAGAGCAATGTACACTGGAAAACATCAAAAGGATAGACACAAGAAAGCTAAAAGCTTATTTCCATCGTGGTCCCGTTGATCTTGGTGTGGGTGCGGGCGTGTGTGTGTGAGTATGTGTATGTGTATGTGTATGCGCGCATGTGTGTGTGTGTGTGTGTGTGTATTGTGTGTGCGTGTGGGGGGGGGGAGTCAGTCCCATATATCTCACGGCTCTGCATGTCCCTCTCCCTCCCTCTCTCTGTGTGTCCTACAGATACCCAGTTCAGGATGTCCATCCTGGAGCGCCTGGAGCAGATGGAGCAGAGGATGGCCGAGATAAACAACCAGAACCCCAGCTCAGAAACCATAGGGAGCAAGGGCGGAGGAGGAGGGGGTGTGGAGGGGGGAGGGGCCAGTGATCACCAGCCTCAGGTGAGCATATGTGTTCATTTTGTTTTAGTACATTATGCTACGTTCACACAGGCAGATACAAAGATACAGTCTACCGTTCATTGTCAATGGAAGCCGGCGACATGAAGATACTTAGATACGTCCGACGTTTTTAGCTGCTACGAAAGATGCAAAGATACGCAGCACTTGATGACGTCAACGACCGTGTTGAGCAACACAGATACAAAGCGATAGAGCGACAAATATGCGGTGCATTTTTGTATCTTTGTATATGCCCGTGTGAACGCATCATAAAAGTATTTTTGAAATAAATGTTTATTTTAGTCATCTGAAATGTTTTACTTTTAGTCTAGTTTTAGTTGACTAAATACCATAAAATGTTTGTCGACTAAATCTACAGTTGATTTAGTCAACTCAATTTCTTTGGGGGCGGGCAGTGATGCCATCGAAATGGCTAATTTGCACTTAGTTGCATGCCGAAAATAGCCGATCTACAAGCTCACAACGAGCTTGTAGATCAGCTATTTTCGGTCTGTGACACCCCCGCACACCCATGATGACTTGTCCTAGTTCTACTGGATCTCTTGTCCACTAGTCCCTCCCTAACATTTTAGTGTAGTTTTTATTTGTTGACGAAATTGTCAGTAAATTTAGTCTTAGTTTTAGTCATCATAGCTCAGTTTTTATTTAGTTTTCGTCATAGTTTTAGTCGACGAAATCAACACTGTTTGAAAGGCCGTGATATGGCATCGTACAGAGTAAATCTACATGGCAGAATTGATACTTTTACTTAAAGTAAAACATGTGAGTATACTTCTTCCATCACTGCAATGAAAGTCAATTTTCCAAACCTGAATACTTGATCCTTCCCATGCTTTGAAACGACAAGAGGAAACCTGCCCTGAGTATTTGTGCACCCATGTCATGTACTATAGCTCACGTCTAAAAATACACTGTGGAATAATTTGAGGGGCTTTTGAACGCTAGTTGGTTACACACACACACACACACACACACACACACACACACACACACACACACACACACACACACACACACACACACACACACACACACACACACACACACACACACACACACACACACACACACACACACACGCACACAGGTTTTAAATCCGTCCTTTGTTCCTCTCCCCCAGTGGTGTAAAGTAACTAAGTACATTTACTCAAGTACTGTACAGTACAATTTTGAGGTACTTTTACTTTACTGGAGTATTTCCAATTGTCTATACTTTTACTTCTAGGCTATTTGAAAATAGCCGATCTACAAGCTCACAACGCGTCGCACCGCGACGCATTGTGAGCTTGTAGATCTGCTATTTTCAAAAAATGTTGTACTTTTACTTTTGGTACTTTAAGTACATTTTGATGCCAATACTTTTGTACTTTTACTCAAGTAACATTTTGAACACAGGCCTTTTACTTGTAACAGAGTATTTTTTTATATTGTGGTATTGGTACTTTTACTTAAGTAAAATATCTGAGTTCTTCTTCCACCACTGACACGCACACGCACGCACGCACGCACGCACGCACGCACGCACGCAACGTGCACACTCACACACACACACACACACACACACACACACACACACACACACACACACACACACACACACACACACACACACAGAGGTTTTTTAAATCCGTCCTTTGTTCCTCCTCTCTCATCCCCATGCAGCTCTCCCCTGAGCAGGGTTCATTCGAGGGTCGTGTGGTGGTGGTGTGTGAGAAGATGATGTCCCAGCCGTGCTGGGTGTCGTCCAATCAGCTGGTCCACACCAAGAGCTCCCGGGGGATGACCTTGCTGCACCTGGCCGCGGCTCAGGGCTACGCCGGGCTCATTCAGACGCTCATTCGCTGGCGGTAAGTAGTGATGGGGTCGGTCGTTCATGATCGATTCGTTCAAAATAACTAGTTCATTCATTGCCGTGAACGTGAAATTGTTCATTTTGTTGTTGTTTGTTCACTGAAATTAACGTTTTTTTTCCCACCACTAGCGGCAAGAACACGCCAGTGTTGATTTCGACAGCAAATTTTGATTTAGTTTTAGTCATAGTCTTTTGAATACAATTCGGTTTAGTTTTCAGTCATATTTTAGTCACCTG
>NC_137612.1:5555449-5722949 GCF_963280865.1 Gymnoscopelus braueri | reverse complement strand
CAGGTGGAGCGGCGAATCACAGCCCAGTGGCCTAAGCAACAGCCCGACTCCTAACTCAAACTCAGGTTGGCCTGGTATACTCAGTAGAGGAATCTTTTTTTATCCTTGTAAGCCAGTGGTTTTATAACCCTTTTCATATCAAGGTCCATTATTTATTTGGCATTTGAGCCACGGAACCACCTTTTGATGAGATTTAGACTCTCAGACCCAAGAATATATCATTATCGTTGGATAAGATTTTGTCCACAATTCCTTGCTGTATTGATGTGGTGCCATAGAATAACAATTCTAAATTTTTTTGTACAGTAATGCAGATGTTTAACAATAATTTAACTCTCGAGAGCGTTAAAATGAAACCAAGTGGACCCGTGAGGTTTCATTTTTCGCTTTCAAGAGTTACAGATCTATCTAATAAGGGTCCATTTGGTTAACAACTCTCCATCATTTAGCTGGGGGACCACCTGGAACCCCACCAAGGACCACTGGTGGTCCCCGAACCACTGTAGTAAGCAGTTGCCTTGGTGTTAAGAAATATACTGTACACTGTGTGACTGAAATACCCTTTTCGACATCCCCGACACCAGTGGTGTAAAGTAACTAAGTACATCGACTTAGGTACTGTACTTAAATGTAAGGTAAATGTTGAGGTATTTTTACTTTACTGGAGTGTTTCCAATTTTCAATACTCTACTCCACTCGTGGTAATAAAAAATGTCAAAATACCAATTTTGTCTTAGTGCTGGTTATTTACCCAGGGTCTCTGTGTCTCCAGAGCTGAGGAGAGCCCGGCCATCAGGCCATCAGGCCAACAACGCTCAGAGCTGGAGCCAGCAGCAGCCTGGACACCGGGACCCCCAGAGCAGCCAGGGAGATCATGGTGGAGGCGGACCCCCTCCTGCCAAGAGACTCAAGCCCAGCCCAGACACCCAGCAGCAGCAGCAGCAGCAACTAGCCAACTCTGCTGCCCCCGGTGGCCGGTCCAACACCAACACCGTCAACTCTGTTGTCCTCCCCAACTCCGTCCCGACAAAGCCTACCCCCACCACCACCACCCCCAGGTATGGGATGGGACGATAAGAAAATGAGTTCAAAACAAGTGGGTTGCATACATCCAGTTCCTTGCTGGTGCTGGATACAAAATGACAGTATAAAAGAATAAAAGTCCGCACAACAGCATTGATCCTCAGTGCAGTTTTGATTTCGTCGACTAAAATTATGACGAAAAAATTTCGGCGACTACCCTTTTTCACTTTTTTTTCAAAACTAAATAAAAACTAAGCTATGATGACTAAAGCTAAGACTAAATATATTGACAATGTCATCAACAAATAAAAACTAGACTAAAATGTCTAGTTGGTGTCAAGTTAAAAGGTTAGACGAGTGAAGAAGAGATCCAGTAGAACTAAAAGACAAGTCATTTTATGTTTGGTTGCGCTCGGGTGTTACGCTCTGAAAATAGCAGACCTACAAGCTCACAACGCGTCGCACTACGATGCGTTGTGAGCTTGTAGATCGGCTATTCTCAGCATGCAACCAAGTGTAAAATCAGCCATTATGACGCCATCAAGGCAGCGCCAACATACATTTTAGTCGACTAAATCAACTGTAGATTTAGTCGACTGTAATCTTAGGATATTTAGTCGGCTAAAACTATAGACAAAAACTAAAACATTTCAGATGACTAAAATATGACTAAAACTAAATGGAATTTCATTCAAAAGACGATTGACTAAAACTATATCCAAATTTGCTGTCAAAATCAACACTGCCTCAGTGTTTCATTGATTTGAAACACTGACGTTCCAGGGTACACAACGTTTCGGCCACAGTTGGCCTTCATCAGGTGACAACATTAGTGACCCACCTGGCCACCTCCCTTATATGGTAATGGTTCACGATACGATTTTGTGAGCGTTTTTTTTAGCACAATAAACGATAATATCGATAATGTTGTCCTATATCCCTATCCCTATACCCTCAGGCAGTGGTGTAAAGTAACTAAGTACATTTACTCAAGTACTGTACTTAAGTACACTTTTTAGGAATTTTTACTTTACTGGAGTATTTCCCATTTTCAATACTTTTACTTCTACTCCACTACATCTCAGAGGCAAATATTGTACTTTTACTCCACTACAATTATTCGAAAAGTTTAGTTACTAGTTACTTTTCAGATATAAATGATTATATTATGAAACATACATTAACCACTTTAGCCCTATTTTATACCTAGGCTATTTGAAAATAGCCGATCTACAAGCTCACAACGCGTCGCGATGCGACGCGTTGTGAGCTTGTAGATCTGCTATTTTCATATATTTTAGTACTTTTACTTTTGGTACTTTAAGTACATTTTGATGCCAATACTTTTGTACTTTTACTCAAGTAAATTTTTAATTCTGGACTTTTACTTGTAACAGAGTATTTTTATATTGCAGTATTGATACTTTTACTTAAGTAAAGAATTTGAGTACTTTTTCCACCACTATATCCCTATCCCTATACCCTCAGGTCTCTTCTTCTGCCCAACCCCCCCCCGCACATTGAGCCCTCCTCCAACAACCCCAGCTTTCGGAGCAGCATGCCGCCGCCGCCGCCGCCTCCTCCCGCCTCCTCAAACAGCCCAAACATGAGGCATCAGCTCCCCGCCACTCCGCTCTCCAACCTGCAGGCCAGGATCGGGGGGTCCGGACTCGGAGGAGGAGGAGGTGGGGGCACCAGGTGGAGCCTGAGGCAGGCCTTGGGACGCCGCAGCCTGGCCAGGAGGATCCTGGGGAAGGAGAGGCTGGCCATTCACCTGCGCCAGAGAGTCCTGTCCGACAGGGGGGAGGAGGCAGAGCTGCTGACCTATCAGGAGCACGCGGAGGACCTGCAGGTACTGTAGGACATTGGTTCTCAAAGGTGGGGTCCGGGGACCCCCAGGGGTCCTTGGAATGAGGGCCGTGAACGTTAGCCTGGCAGTGCAAAAAAAAAAATTAAATTGGGTCTGGCACCGCTCGGTTGTGAATCCATTTCCTGTCTGGGCTGACCAATCAGGGCCCAGTATTCAAATATGGGAGACTGTAATTGGTAGTTGGTTGTAGGTCTAACCAATTGCGCCCAGAGCCATTCTTTTGATCCCGCCCCCTTGGGAAAAAAAACATCCTCACAGAAGCACCAGACTCATATCCACGCAGTGATATAGTCTGGCCACACGAGGCTACGTGAACGTGACATGTTCAGATGACCGATGCATATATGCAAATCCTTTATTTCTGTAAAAAGTACAGCAATAAGAATGTACATAACACTGACAATATGTTTAAATTCCAAAGTGCTCCAGTGGAGCAATCCTATTGCATTCAAAAGGCCTATTGAATGATCCATTAAACAAGTTTTATTTATTATCTGTAACATAAAACCCAGAACTTTCCTCAATAAATCATCATTTTCAGTTAAAAAATGTCCCGTCAGCGTATATCTGACATCAACGGTTAGCCAGAGGGTTTTCGATGTGCATTTGCTTCACATTTTGTGAAGCACTTTTTTAGCTGATAAAGTATGTGAAGCTCCCTCAAAAAACCCCAAACAACAAAGAAACAAACTGTTTTGGCTGACTGGCAATTTCAGATGAGTGGCGTTCAGCTAAATGGGTTTTTACTGTACCTACTGTATCTAAATATAGACTGTGTGTGGATGGAATGCACAGTGTGTGTGTGTGTGTGTGTGTGTGTGTGTGTGTGTGTGTGTGTGTGTGTGTGTGTGTGTGTGTGTGTGTGTGTGTGTGTGTGTGTGTGTGTGTGTGTGTGTGTGTGTGATCTACAAGCTCTTGAGAGCTTGTAGATCGGCTATTTCCTTTTTTTGATAGAACTTAATTGGCCATACACGTTTTCAGGGGTGAGATGGTGTATTTTGCTTTAATCCATGATAACGCCTATCTCCTCTCTGCGCTGCATACAGGCCGACTTGACCATGCTAGCCGATCACATCATGGACGCCTCACCTGGCAGGATCAAACAGGAGACCTCGGTTGCCATGGAGACTGAAATGGCCCTGGAGAACGTGGGAATCAGTAGCAGCATGGTCAGCTCACTAGCCGGCTACCTCGGCGAGGTGGAGAGGTGAGTACATACAGTATATTATGTCTTTGTTGTTTGTGCCATTATATACAGTATATAGTATACCAGCAGAACATCAGCTCGCCTGGTGGGTTATTATTACGCTGACCATGTGTCGCTTTGCGGTGTGTTGATCAATGTTGTTCGGGTACCGCCGGTACCCAGCATTGGCTGGGTTATTGTGTGGGTGAAATAGGCTCTCCCCCTCCCTCTCCCCTCTCCTCCCCCTTTACTCCCCCTCTCCCTCAGTGCGTTTGGGTACCGGTACCCAGCATTGGCTGGGGTTATTGTGTGGGTGAAATAGGCTCTCTCCCTCTCCCTCTCCCTCTCCCTAGTGTTGATGTCGGGTATGGGCATATCTGCGTGGCCCGCCACGGACAGACAAGCAAATGCTAGCAACTTGAACCTTATATAATAGATATTAAACTTCATGCCACTTTAATTTCCACTAACTCCTTTCTGCTGATCATAATGCCTGTAAAATAAACGTTGCTCATCTTTTTGTCCCAGGTTTCTGTATTCCACCAAGACCCACACTCCTCCTCCCAGCACCAGGCCAAACCCTCTCCACGGGGGGTCCGAGGCTCTGGAGAGAGACGCCCAGGCCAAGCAAAGCCTGTCCGACTGGAGCGCCTTCCTCTGTGCAGCTATGAAAGAGGAGAGGTGGAAAGCCGACTCCTCCCGTCTGGCCATGACCGAGGCGGAGCAGAGAGAACTCTATGACACCATCAGGCACGCTCTGCACTCCCTCAGAAAACACAAGGTAGAGAGAAAACCCTATGTCACAGTTGGTTCTCAACCTGTGGGCCGGGACCCCCCAGGGGGGTCCTCCCCACATGATGTGTCCAGATGACAGTGAAGTGACAATTTAAGAACTTTTAACACCTTTTCAATACCTCAAAAAAGAAAGAACAGAAAAAAAGACCATTACTGCATCAAAAGTAATCAACAAATTATACTATAAAAACTGGTCAAACATTGGCCAAATTGTCAAATGTTATAAGAAAGAGGAAAACATTTTGAAAATAGCCCATCTACAAGCTCACAACGCGTTGTGAGCTTGTAGATCGGCTATTTTCGGCTTGTAGATCGGCTATTTATGTTTTTGATAATGTGAATTCTCAAGACCGGGATGGTTTACCAGGCTACCTATTTTATACTTTGTCTATTCAAAAATAACCGATCTACACATTTTAAACACTTTTGCAAAAAAGTTTTTCTCTAAGTATATTTTGATGCCAAAACGTTTGCACCTTTTCTCAAGTAAAACTTTGAATACAGGCCTTTTACTTTGTATTTCTACATTGTGGTATTGCTAATTTGACATACCGTAAGCAAAAGATCTGAGTGCTTCTTCCACCACTGGTTATACAGTATATATGCTTGCGTGACACGATGGCACGGCCAAGTATATCTCTGACTTTTGTGTAATTACCCAATAGGCTCCTCAAGATGAAGCATGACCCAAAAACTGTAATTATTTTAAATGTATTCAAGATGCTATACACACCTTGAGTCCTAGAACAAACATGTTGACATAAGCGCTGATGTGATTCTCCCTATAGGGACCCATTCAGGAACAACGCAAAGAGATTGCAGTGGTGATCCAGCGCTGTTACAAGCGATACAAACAGGTATAACTTCACAATTTACAATTTAGGCATTTGCATAAGACTGCAAGGTCGGGTCGTCAATGCTAGGGCAAGTGTTTCGGGCTAAAGTGGAGTTTGAAGAGGTGGTCTGCAGTTTGTTCCACAGTTTGGGAGCCAGAAGGGAGAAGAGTCTGGGACGCGAACGGCCTTTTGGCGTGTAGTTGAACGCAAGGGGGCGGGGGGGGGGGGGGCGGCTGGGGAGAGAGTCAGCGCACTGAAGTCAAGGCACAGACTACTGTGTTGTTGACGGACAACGGATGCACGCTTATGAGAAACAACGAAAATAAAACCTGGCAAAACAGTTGCGTGCATTAGCGCGAGATGAGGATAAAGGAAACATTCAGTCTAAATGTCCAGTTTGCTAATTCACACAACTACTGTGCCAGATAATCACCAAGAGAGTAAAAAAAGAAAAAACGTTTCAGTCATTCAGTCCGACTTCACTGTAGCCTATAGTAGCCTTTTCATAAATTATATTTGTATTAGGCTGTCCTGAAAGTTTATAATATTTAGAGAAATTTAAAGTTTCAAATACAAAAGTAGTGGTAGTAGTTGCTGCGAATTACTGGACATTTAGACTGAGTGTTTCCTTTATCCTCTTCTTGCGCTAATGCACGCAACTGTTTTGCCAGGTTTTATTTTTGTTGTTTCTCATAAGCGTGCATCCGTTGTCCGTCAACAACACAGTAGTCTGTGCCTTGACTTCAGTGCGCTGACTCTCTCCCACCCGCCCCCCCGCCCCCTTGCGCTTCAACTACACGCCAAAAGGCTGTTCGCGTCTGGGACGTGTGGGCCGTTGTCCCGGATGTTTTAGGGAAGGTTCTGACAGCTTCCCTGTGTTAGCTGATCTGAGTGAGCGGGAGGGAGGGGGTTGTAGGGTTGGATCAGGCTTTGCTGAATAATGATCACGTTGCTGAATCATGAGCACACTGTGAAACCGTAGCACCTAATATCGGAACACGCCGATCTGGAACTGAAGCGGAGACAGATCGTATCAAGACGTGAATAATGGGGAAGTCCAGGAAGCGACAAAAGGATGTTATGGATCTAAGAGATAGAGGAAGATTATTCCAATCAAATGGAGCTTTGCAGCAGAATGACCTTATGTCCGACCTCTTAAAAGATGTGTGGGACAACAAGATGGATGCATCTATTAAGCCTTTCTAACATCACTCTCTCATCATCCCTGCAGTATGCACTTTATAAGAGGATGACCCTGGCTGCCATCCTGATCCAGAGCCGGTTCCGGAGTTTCCACGAGCAGAGGAAGTTCCAACAGAGTCGCAGAGCAGCGGTCCTCATCCAGCAATACTACCGCTCCTACAGGCACTCCCTCAGGTAGTACACCACACCACAGGGGGTCTTCAACCCTTTTCAGGCCAAGGACCCCTTAGCTGAGAGAGAGAATGAGGCAGGCCAGGGACCCACTATATATTGTAGGCTATAAAATTGTGTTGAAGATTAAACTTTTTCATCGATTTCATAGACTTGCTCGACAACACTATCATTGTGTAGTGCTGTGTTGGATTCATGTTAATGTGTATTTTCAGACAGTTAACCACTGAAACCCTCAAAACAACAAAAGAATCAACCTCAGAATAGGGATCCTAGGATTCAAGTGGTTCATGTAAAAAATTATCCTATCACACAAAGATTTGGTGGCCCCCCTGTAGTAACTCTGAGGACCCCCTAGGGGTCCCGGACCCCCTGTTGAAGACCCCTGCACTATACCCACACCCGACCCACAGGTTGAGAACCACTGCGGCCTACTTGATAACACTACAGTGACACACGAAAGCATCAAAAATAGCAGAATAGCAGCTTGTGGATCTGCTATTTTTGATGCTTTTGAATTTGTATCATGAAAATCAACAGTTTTGGACCTCTTTCTCTCCCGCAGCAGTCTTCTCACTAAGAAACAGAACCAGGCCGCCCGCAAGATCCTGAGGTTCCTGCTGCGATGCCGCCACAGGTAGGCATTACCCTACACACACACACACACCTGGAACACACACACACACACACACACACACACACACACACACACACACACACACACACACACACACACACACACACACACGCTCGCACACACACACACACACACGACAAAATCTGACGTGTTCACCGCTTAAAGAAGGTAGGGGTAAGTGATTTTTTTTGTTTTTGTTAAAGGAGTAGTTCACCCAAAAAAAAATCTTATTTTCTATCAATTACACACACCATGAAGCCTTGAATTCCATGGAGATTTATTTAGTTTTTGTCACTTTCCTAAGCCAATTCGATGACCGAACGGGTGGCTGGTCAGCAGGAGACTCAATTGAGTCTCCTGCTGAAGACTCCGTCAGAGACTAGCTTGTTCATTGATCAGGAAACATTGCAAATGTGTCGGATGGATTTCCATTTTCCTTTGTGGCAACAAATTTGCTCTTAAATGTAACTAAGCATTATTTTGGAAAAGGTAACTAAGTAACCGAGTACTCTAATTGCTAAACTAACGTGTTAGGTTACTCGTTACCCAAAAAGGTTTTCCGGAGACCCCTGTTACTGTTACTGAACAAACATTCTATACCAATGACTACTAGAAAAAATATTAAGCAATTTAACACTTATTTGAACTTAAACAATATCACTTACCCTACCTTTAAACCCTATTCCTCGTACGACGAATATTGCAGAAATAGCAGACCTACAAACTATATTAGATCGGCTAGTTCCGCTATTTTTCCAACTGTGCAAAGACTCACACCGTCCGTCGCCACATACACATGATGCCACACTCCTCACTGCCACGCCCTCCGCCCGCTACAAGTGTGCTAATAGTTGGTGTTGTTTTGCTGTTCCTGTGAAGCCCCTTGATGGACCATAGGCCTCTGAAACGGGTGAGTCGTCTCTCTCTCTCTCTCTCTCTCTCTCCCTCTCTCTCTGTCTCCCTTTCTCCCTCGGTAACGGTACGCTCACCCCAAAACACACTCGCCCCCATTTTTTCCCGCGAAACTGCTCTCGCCCCCCCCCCCCCCCCCCCCCAGCGGTTCTTGTATTCTTGTATTCGTTTTACTGAGGTAAGGTTTAGGAATAATGTTAGGATCAGGCATAGTTTTATTGAGGTTAAGTTTAGGAACGAATAAGGTTAGGTAACTTAGGTTTAGGCATATGAGGTTACGTTTAAGAATGAGGTTAGGATTAGGTATAGTTTTACTGAGGTTACGTTTAAGAATAAGGTTAGGTTTAGGCATAGTTTTACTGAGGTTAGGTTTAGGAATAAGGTCAGGTTTAGGCATAGTTTTGCTGAGGTTAAGGTTAGGAATAAGGTTAGGTTTAGGCATAGTTTTACTGAGGTTAAGTTTAGGAATGAGGTTAGGTTTAGACATAGTTTTACTGAGGTTACATTTGGGAATAAGGTTAGGTTTAGACATAGTTTTACTGAGGTTACATTTGGGAATAAGGCTAGGTTTAGGCATAGTTTTACTGAGGTTACATTTGGGAATAAGGCTAGGTTTAGGCATAGTTTTACTGAGGTTACATTTGGGAATAAGGTTAGGTTTAGGCATAGTTTTACTGAGGATACATTTAGGAATAAGGCTAGGTTTAGGCATAGTTTTACTGAGGTTACATTTGGGAATAAGGTTAGGTTTAGGCATAGTTTTACTGAGGTTACATTTGGGAATAAGGCTAGGTTTAGGCATAGTTTTACTGAGGTTACATTTAGGAATAAGGCTAGGTTTAGGCATAGTTTTACTGAGGTTACATTTGGGAATAAGGTTAGGTTTAGGCATAGTTTTACTGAGGTTACATTTGGGAATAAGGTTAGGTTTAGGCATAGTTTTACTGAGGATACATTTAGGAATAAGGTTAGGTTTAGGCATAGTTTTACTGAGGTTACATTTGGGAATAAGGCTAGGTTTAGGCATAGTTTTACTGAGGTTACATTTGGGAATAAGGTTAGGTTAGACATAGTTTTACTGAGGTTACATTTGGGAATAAGGTTAGGTTTAGGCATAGTTTTACTGAGGATACATTTAGGAATAAGGTTAGGTTTAGGCATAGTTTTACTGAGGATACATTTAGGAATAAGGTTAGGTTTAGGCATAGTTTTACTGAGGTTACATTTGGGAATAAGGCTAGGTTTAGGCATAGTTTTACTGAGGTTACATTTGGGAATAAGGTTAGGTTAGACATAGTTTTACTGAGGTTACATTTGGGAATAAGGTTAGGTTTAGGCATAGTTTTACTGAGGATACATTTAGGAATAAGGTTAGGTTTAGGCATAGTTTTACTGAGGTTACATTTGGGAATAAGGCTAGGTTTAGGCATAGTTTTACTGAGGTTACATTTGGGAATAAGGTTAGGTTAGACATAGTTTTACTGAGGTTACATTTGGGAATAAGGTTAGGTTTAGGCATAGTTTTACTGAGGATAGTTTTACTGAGGATACATTTAGGAATAAGGTTAGGTTTAGGCATAGTTTTACTGAGGATACATTTAGGAATAAGTTAGGTTTAGACATAGTTTTACTGAGGATACATAGGAATAAGGTTAGGTTTAGGCATAGTTTTACTGAGGTTACATTTGGGAATAAGGTTAGGTTTAGGCATAGTTTTACTGAGGTTACATTTGGGAATAAGGTTAGGTTTAGGCATAGTTTTACTAAGGATACATTTGGGAATAAGGTTAGGTTTAGACATAGTTTTACTGAGGATACATAGGAATAAGGTTAGGTTTAGGCATAGTTTTACTGAGGTTACATTTGGGAATAAGGTTAGGTTTAGGCATAGTTTTACTGAGGTTACATTTAGGAATAAGGTTAGGTTTAGGCATAGTTTTACTGAGGATACATAGGAATAAGGTTAGGTTTAGGCATAGTTTTACTGAGGTTACATTTGGGAATAAGGTTAGGTTTAGGCATAGTTTTACTGAGGATACATTTAGGAATAAGGTTAGGTTTAGGCATAGTTTTACTGAGGATACATTTAGGAATAAGGTTAGGTTTAGACATAGTTTTACTGAGGATACATAGGAATAAGGTTAGGTTTAGGCATAGTTTTACTGAGGTTACATTTGGGAATAAGGTTAGGTTTAGGCATAGTTTTACTGAGGTTACATTTGGGAATAAGGTTAGGTTTAGGCATAGTTTTACTAAGGATACATTTGGGAATAAGGTTAGGTTTAGACATAGTTTTACTGAGGATACATAGGAATAAGGTTAGGTTTAGGCATAGTTTTACTGAGGTTACATTTGGGAATAAGGTTAGGTTTAGGCATAGTTTTACTGAGGTTACATTTAGGAATAAGGTTAGGTTTAGGCATAGTTTTACTGAGGTTACATTTAGGAATAAGGTTAGGTTTAGGCATAGTTTTACTGTGGTTACATTTAGGAATACCTGGTGGCGACCGTTCCGAGGTCGGCGGATTTGACCCGGGGCGAGCATGTGTTTTGGTGCGAGGGTTCTTGTATTCCCTCCCTCTCTCCTCCCTTCCCCCACTGGCTGATGCCTGTTTGCATGTCAGCTGAAGCAGGGCGAGAGAGGACATCCTACTGTACATGATCCGCTCTCTCTCTCTCTCTCTCTCTCTCTCTCTCTCTCTCTCTCTCTCTCTCTCTCTCTCTCTCATTCTGTCTCTCTGTTTCTCTGTCTCTCATTATGTCTCTCTGTTTCTCTGTCTCTCTGTCTCTCATTCTGTCTCTCTGTCTCTGTCTCTGTCTCTGTCTCTGTCTCTCTCTGTCTCTCTCTCTCTCTCTCTCTCTCTCTCTCTCTCTCTCTCTCTCTCTCTCTCTCTCTCTCTCTCTCTCTCTCTCTCTCTCTCTCTCTCTCTCTCTCTCTCTCTCTCTCTCTCTGTCTCTCTCTGTCTCTCTCTGTCTGTCTCTCTCTGTCTCTCTCTCTCTCTGTCTCTCTCTGTCTGTCTGTCTCTCTCCGTGTCTCTCTCTCTCTCTCTCTCTCTCTCTCTCTCTCTCTCTCTCTCTCTCTCTCTCTCTCTCTCTCTCTCTCTCTCTCTCTCTCTCTCTGTCTCTGTCTCTCTGTCTCTCTCTGTCTCTGTCTCTCTCTGTCTGTCTCTCTCTGTCTGTCTGTCTCTCTCTCTCTGTCTCCCTCTGTCTCTCTCTCTCTGAGGACTGATACTTCCTGTGCATGACTGACAGACATAGTCCTTCCTGGGGGCGGGGCATGTTCTGAGTGACATCACAGAAGGACATCTCTGTCTTGCTTGGCCTCTTGCTATGTTTTGCCTTGATTGCTGGGGAAGAAAAACAGCATAGTGTGTGTGAGCGCATTTCTCTGTGTGTGCGTGCGTGCGTGCGTGGCATGAGTAGCCCTGCTTGTTGCCCAGAAACCTAATAATAGCGGTTTGTAGATAAACGATCCAATCCAATCCACTTTATTTATATAGCACATTTTAAAAAAAACGCAGGGTTACCAAAGTGCTGCACAATAAAAGGTAAAAATAGATGCACTAAGCTGAGTACATCAGTTAATGCAGTGTTTCTCAAACTTTTTCATTTCAACGACCCCCAGTTTGATATGCATTATGCCACTGTGTGTGTGTGTGTGTGTGTGTGGGTGTGGGTGTGGGTGTGGGTGTGGGTGTGTGTGTGTGTGTGTGTGTGTGTGTGTGGGTGTGTGTGTGTGTGTGGGTGTGTGTGTGTGTGTGTGTGTGTGTGTGTGTGTGTGTGTGTGTGTGTGCGTGCCTCCTTGTGCATCATGCATGTGTGGATTGGGGGTAGTTAAGTAAACCTGCCCCTTTAAGAGCAGTCTATGCACAAAACCGCTAAAAGAATTGCTAGACACCCCCCCCCACACACACACACACACACACACACACAGACACACACACATACACACACACACACACACACACACACACACACACACACACGCACACACTGCGTGATTGATTTGAATGTATCTGACGGGTGTGTTGGTTTCTCCCTGCAGGGCCAGAGAGCAGAGAAAGGTCAGGGGTCGTGAGAGCCCACCCCCTGGCCCCACACAGCACCGCCCCCTCAGCCTGTGAGCAAACTACACTCCTCCCTCCACCTCCTTTCCACCCCCCACCCCCAAGCCCGATTTGTGCTCTGTCGCACGATGGTGTCTCGTGCCAAAAATAGCCTATCGATTAGCTCAGAACACGTCGCATCCGCTAGCGCGTTGTGAGCTTATAGATCGGCTATATTCGTTCTGTGATACTGTCGTATGACAGAGCATAAATTTGGTATTACCCCCCCCTCCTCCTCCCCCCTCTCTCTCTCTCTCGCACACATTCTCCCCTCTTCTTCCAAGAGGAATGAACTCTTCCCGGACAGACTGAGGACAGGGGTCCATCACGGCAGCTCAGACAGACGGACGGACGGACGGACGGACAGACAGGCAGCTGGGTTGGAGCCCAGACACCTTGGCTCCATAACCTCAGCTCCACTATAATACTCCTCCACAGACAGCCCCCCGCCACCCCCCCCCCCCCCCCCCCCCCCCCACTGGGAGGCCATCCCATTAACCTCATGGCATCTTTGCACTCTTCATGGGCATGTGTGTCTTTCTGCCTGAGAGCGAGTCGACGACGTGAGGGGAAAAAGATTGCAGAAGAAGGAAAGAAAAAGAAAAAATAACAGCCCGGCCGACCGACCAACGATGAGATCCTATACCGTTGTTTGTGTGAACGACTCGGCTCAGAATGAAGGTCGCCCACTGGCGCGTGCGGAACCCACAGAGTGAAAACCATACCCTCGCCCCTGCCCTCCCTCCCTCCCTCCCTCCCCGCTGTGTTTTGTATGTAAAACAGTGGCCCATGCGAGAATTAAGAGAAACATAAACCAAATATCACTTTCCATGTTGCATTTTTTGCATGCAAGGTTTCTTCGCTTGCTCCTCCTCTCCGCGGCCCTCGAACCAGGCCCAATCGCGTGGCAAAGCTGTCCACCTACCGCGTAACTTTCGATTATTACGACACGCCTGCCAGCCAAGCCGCCAAACTCAAGAAGTCACGACTCAGCAGGCACTCAGCGATCCTGTTAATCAGTCACCCAATCAAAAATAAAAAAAACAGGGGGGAGGAACCACACTTGAATGTAAGACGGGACAATTATCCGATAAATCCGGGGTCTGGGGTCTGAATAACGATGTCTTAATTTGTTACATGGACTTTGTATGGAGTCGTTCTCAAGAGGCGGCATTTTTGTTTTGCCGGCCCGATGTGGTGTGTCCGTGTTTGTTGAATTCAATGCATGTGTTTGAGCTTATGAGCTCCTGCATGCTTGCCAAACTGCTTTCGTGTCGTTTCTTTTTTCGTAATTTCTATGTGTAGATGTGTCTCACTTACGTCCTCATCATCTTATCCTTGCCCCCCCCGTGTAATGTGAAATGTGTAAAGGAAAATTACTTCCTTTTTTTATTATTATGAAATGTTATTTATTTATTTATTTATTTATTTTGTGTGCTTTTTTTTTTATTGCATTTTACTATTTATTTAAGGGTCAAAATGATGTGTTTAATTGACTCAAGAGCGGTTTTAACTTGAGACTGGTTTTCCCCCCCAATGTGTGGTAATGTGTGACATGTTCTAATGGTTAACTGTCTCTGTTAGTTTGTTCGTTGCGTAAAACCTCTAGATCCCAACCTGGGGTTTTGAGGAGAGTGTCGCATACCATTGCCTTGACTTCTTCTTGACTCCAAGAGGTCTCTATGCTTGCTCTTGTACAGGACACGGGTCCTATACTTGCCCATATACAGGGCATTGGTCCCCATATTAGCCCATAACGGGGCGATCAAATCCATATTTTGGACTATTGCATATTCCTGTATATAAACTGATGAGGTAAGGGGATATGAGGACCCTGAATCTTTTTTCATAAGAGGACTGTATTTAAGATTATAAATTATTTTACTCCCATAATGAGAACTTAAAAGGCAGAGACCTGGGTATATATACAGGATGGCTGTATTGCTTGTAAATACTGTAGATATTACAAAAACGGAGTCATGTGCATGAGAATTAAGACAAAGAAACAGCAAAAAGAACATGTTAGTGGCTATGGACTGTGAGAGGATTTTAACTACTTCACTTTAAGAGTATCCAATATAAGTGTTACTGAAACGAACATTTTGTTAAAGCATGCAATTGAAAAATCTAATGTTAGAAATATAAGTGGGAAAAACAAAGTTATCTGAAACAATTATCTTTCAAACAAAAAACATTTACACTTTGTGCTTTTGTTTCTTGGCTAGCAAAAATTAAACCCTTTTGCCAGTGGTGCCAATTACTATGAATGCTATTTTGCCTACCAATATGTTATGTTGGGAAAAGCCGATAACGCTGAAAAGATAAACCGTGCATTAAGGATCACGGCGGCAACACAAACAATGTTAAACCGCTACGATCTAGTAATAGCTCATCAGATGTAGGCCTCCTAAATGTTTTGGAGTTTGTACCAAGGTAGGCTTTAAAGAGATGATGATGATTGATGATGATGATGATGATGATGATTTTATTATTATGAATGGAATGACAGATGACTCATGAAGGGAAGAGGGCGCTACATCCTTTTTAACCACATTAACCCTGGCATCCCTAATTTGGGCAAAAGTTTCAAATATTTTCAAAAAAAGAATGAGTAAAAAAGGCCTATCTACAAGCTTGTACATCGGCAATTTTTGCTATACATCATACGATGACGTGTACAGGGCTTAAGCGGTTAATGTGGTTGTGCTTCAGCAACATGATTTTATTCCGGACCATTATCAGACCCTACTAGCTGAGGGGAACCTCAGCGAAAAGCTTTCCATTTGAAAAACAGAATGTCTTTTTTCCCCCACTTTTTACATATCGTATAATTCTTCTCCAGTCTCCTCACGTCACTGCCATTGTATGATCTGTACTCTAGAATTCTAGACAGCTCTGTTTAGAAAGTGCCTGCTCACAAACAAAAAAGTGCAAGCTAATATCAGGAACCATCTAACGTATATGTTCCTCAAAGGTTTTAAGAGGTCCCTGTTTATTTTCCTAAATTGTGTGTTGAAGACTATGCTCAAGGACAGTGTTAAACTCTCAAAGTCTAATTTACAAACTGTAATTTGTAGGTTGTATGAATGAATGCTTATGGCCTGACGATGCTACATGTTGCTTTATAAACAGGACAGTAATTACAGTATCACGTGTTGCCCCCCCCCCCGTATGAATATTTAGCAGTATTAGTGAAACAAAATGAACAAATAAAAAACATAGAATTTACTAGGGCTGCCCTCGACTAAAGACATTCTTAGTCGGTTAATAGTAATTTGTAAATTTGTCAACAAATCGATTAGTTGATTTAATCAACAAATGTGTAAAATTACTTTTGCTGCATACGGTCATGTGGAAAGACAAGCCTTTTGAGAGGTTGAGAGCTGAACATTGATGATTTGATTTCATTATGTTGATTTCATAATGACTACTAGCTGTTGAAAGTTAGAGTTTACAAGAGATGTGCTCATCGTTTTTCAAGAAATTCATTCTGTATGAAAAGAAAACAAAGAAAAAACGTATTGAATATGACCGATTATTCGACTATGCGGGGACAGCCCTAGAATTGTCTATACATCTATGTATGAAAGCCAACTGTCACAAGAGTCTACTCAGAGTTCCAATGTCATTGTAGAAAGAAGGTATGTTTTTCTGCATGGACTTGTTACTTTATGTCTTGCCTCAAAAACGTTCTTCCAACATTTAACATGAAGCATTTCCTAACAATTCCTTTAAAAACAAAAAAGAGAAGAAAAAATAGATCCTGTCATATCCCCTCTTCTCTTTCATTCTTTCAGGGTCTCTCCCATACACATTGAGACACACAGTTATCGCTCTGAATCGTACACGCAGACACATTCACACACAGTGACATGCCACACTCCCTCTTTCTGTCCTTATGTCTTTGGGGACAGTTAAAGTTGTCCCTTGGATTTTTCTCAGGGTTGAAGGACAGTTGGGTGGAGTGTGGAATGATCCCCATCACACAGGGTTATACAACTGTGTGTGTGTGTGTGTGTGTGTGTGTGTGTGTGTGTGTGTGTGTGTGTGTGTGTGTGTGCGTGTGCGTGTGCGTGTGTGTGTGTGTGTGCGCGCGTGCATGTGTGTATGCGTGAGTGTGCATGCATGTGTGTGTGTATGTGTGTGTGTGTGTGGGTGAGTGCATGTGTGTGTGTGTGTCACACAGTGTGTGTGTGTGTGTGTGTGTGTGTGTGTGTGTGTGTGTGTGTGTGTGTGTGTGTGTGTGTGTGTGTGTGTGTGTGTGTGTGTGTGTGTGTGTGTGTGTGTGTGTGTGTGTGTGTGTGTGCGTGCGTGCGTGTGTGTGCGCACGTGTGTTTGTGTGTGTGTGTGTGTGAGAGAGAGTAGATACATACGTGTGTTTGTGTGTCTATGTATTAGGGATGCTCCAATCGATCTGCCATCAGTCGCTATCTGCACATATTCTGCACATCGATTGGCAAAGATTCCAGTCTGATTTTGTGAAACAGAAATTGTGAGCTATTGACATCAATTACTGGCAATCAAGCTGTGCAGTATTCTTTCTTCTATTGGGCTCAGCTTGAAATGCCCCTTCCTCATTTTCTCCACTTATAAATTCAAAGAGTAGCCTATATCAAGTCATTTTTTATATTCATCTGACAATAACACTCGCCCAGAAAAAAAAACAGCTGTCTTTTGAGGGTTAGTAAACGCACAATGTTTTTTTAATACAATTAACTCTTAAAATCTAATATATTGTGAAATAAATCAGCTTCAGATATGCATCAGCTGAATGACATAATAAAAAAAAAAATCAGAAGAATCGCAATTGGAGCATCTCTGCTATATTTGTTTCTCATGATTCATCTGGTTTTGACACAGTAAAAAAAACTTCAGTGTTCATTTAATTGAATTCTGACCTTGTAGAAGTTGATTTTTTACATCGATTCCGTCGATCTAAAAGCTTGATCTGCAAGCTTGTAGATCTACTATTTTTGGCTAATGTTCCACTCAGAATATGGATGCTGGGGTTCAAGCAGTTAAACGAACACTGTGGATTTTTACTGTGTGCTGCTGAGAGACAGCCAAGGTCTTGTTCTAAGAGTTTTTTTTTCTGACCATGTATCTAAAACAGTCCCGGTGTGGTGGCTGCCACGCGTCATTCACTCTGTCACTTTTATCTGTCGCTAACGTCACCCCCTCCTCTCATAGTCTCACCCCTGACATCCCACTGTAAAATCCTCTGCGTGAATTTCGACGCTGGAAAACAAACGATGGGAACTTTGTACAGAAATTAATTTCACACACACTTTTACAAACTGTAAGCTTGTGATGCGACGTTGACGTTGAACTCTGAAAGTGTACAAATAAATATACCGTATCTGGTTTACGTTTTGTGCACTCTCAGAGTTAAAAGCAGACGAATGACAAAACACTGAGGATTTTACTTGTGCACAAAGAAACATGTACACACGGGTCTAAACAAACACTCACACACACAATAACATGCAGCCTTCTCAGTTAACTCGCGTGCACCAACACGCTCTCTCATGCACTACTACTAAAAACCTACGATCATATTTACGGAGAGGATGGTGACTGTAGGATATAAAAAAACTAAAGTAGAGTAAAAAACAAAAAAAAGGAAAACATGAAAAAACGCATAAAAATAAAAACAATAAATTGTCATAGGAGACAGACGGTAGAGTAGAAACTCAAGTTGACCTGCGGTATGTCCTCAGAGGTCAAACTACTGTAGACATGAATGATATAGTACAACAGGCCTTGTTCTAACAGCATGGCCTAACCTCACATTGCATGCTAGAATGGTAGACCCTTATAAATAAATTCTATGGCTAGGCCTCTCCTTACCTCCTTACCTCCTTTACCTCCTTGCCTCCTTACCTCCTTACCTCCTTACCTTTGCATTCTTCACGTCCTGCTCTTTCCACCTTGCCTGCTGTTGGGTTCTTCTTCATGCGCTCTAATTGCCTAGTTTATATACTTGGCTATGTATGCCGGTGTTGTGTGCCGAAAACAGCCGAGCTACAAGCTAGCTCGGCTGTTTTCGGCCGTGCGGCAGAGGCGTACGGCTATAAGTATAAAATCAGGCCTTTCTTGCTCCTACTCCATATCCCTTCTTTTGTAGCCAATAGGTTTTTTTTTGTTTTTTGTTTTTGTTTTGTTTTTACAAACTGTGCATGCTCGAGCATCACTAAAATTGTTGATGTTTTTTAAAAAGAATATTTTGTTGCTGAGGCCATGCAAAAGTGTTTTGAATTGCCCTTATATGTGGAAAATGTCTTCTCTGAATGCTTTACATAATTTCTGCTGTAAAATGAAATCAGAATAAAAAGAAAATTTGCACTTTATTTTTTTTTGGTTGTCTGGTGTTGAATGTATCCTGCCCACGATTTGTTTAGTTTTTAAAATAATAACATGATAAGTTGTATCGTCTATGATAAATCAATATACCCAATATAGGACAGGGATTCCCCAACTCTTTCATGATGACATCATACCTCTGGAAGTACATTTCGACCCACCACATATTTTTGAACAGTACAATAAGCAGTACATCAAAAGAGATCATTAACATTTCTCTATGTATATTTTTCATCTATACAGTATTCCTCTTTTCATTCTCCATAGATCAAATGAAACAGATAAGGTATGTGAATTTGTAGTCTGCTGTGTGTCTCTATCGGGGAGACATGAGTTTCATCCTGGCATTTGCCAAGGCAACAAGGCAGAACTGCCAGTCAAGGCAAAGACTGGCCAATCACAGCGCATCCTCGCCAGACATGCTGGCAGAGAGAGACTCTTGGGTAATGAAGTCAAAGACGTTGGCTGCCATGTTATTTATGTCCAAAGTGGCCACTGATACCCCAAACTACATAGCGCTGCTTTAAAATGAATTAAATATCAACAATAGCTACTAAAAAGTACTGTATATGGATTATTATTTTTTACATTTACTGAGCTCTACATCAAATTTGAGGTAACTTCTTGCTTGTGTTAGTTTGAAAGATAACATACATTTTTGCCAGTTGACAGCATAAACATTCTAGGTCCAAGTTTATTTTCTGCAGCAGTGTTTGATTTGTGAATATCAGTAGCTGTTACCTAGCAACGCAATTCCACTAAGTCTTCCAAGTATTTGAGCTCAACCTTGGTTGCGAGTTAAGCTATTTTAATTTGATTTTATGAAGGCCAATGTCTGTGTGTGTGTGTGTGTGTGTGTGTGTGTGTGTGTGTGTGTGTGTGTGTGTGTGTGTGTGTGTGTGTGTGTGTGTGTGTGTGTGTGTGTGTGTGTGTCAAAGGTGGGCTGCCGGTGGAGCCTTGTGTAACAATAGGCCTCTACCTGGCTGCTTTGCATAACATTAGATACTACTCGACAAAAGCCATGGAATTGAATGTGTTACATTCCTCTCACAATGAGAGACATTGGTCTCTGCACTGCAGAGTGCGAAAGGGGATTCAGCCAGATGAATTAATCATCACACCAATCCCTACAAAGTTACTGGTTAAACAGGTATCAGCCTTGATGTTCTATGACTGGGACTCTACAGATTATTATGAGATAACTTGGCTGAGTGAGATCCCATCACTTAGCTGAGAGGACTCAAGAACAAAAGCTGCACCAGACACTCTAACAAGGTTATCCCTGTCATTCAAGTAAAGACAAGTTGTCTGATTATTTTAAGTATAGCCTATGTGTGGGTGAGTCTATGTAAAGGCCTTTTATATAAAACTAAAAGGAAAATAATTAATTAATTGAAACTAAAATACAAATAAAAACAACAAATTAACAAATTATGCAACTAAATAATAAGAAATATAATTACATTTTAAAAACTGAGCTGAGCGCATGCGTGCGGGTGCATGTGCACGTGACGTCATTACAATAGAACTCCACTAGCTCAAAAATCCACAACACACCCCTGGTGTGTGTGTGTGTGTGTGTGTGTGTGTGTGTGTGTGTGTGTGTGTGTGTGTGTGTGTGTGTGTGTGTGTGTGTGTGTGTGTGTGTGTGTGTGTGTGTGTGTGTGTGTGTGTGTGTGTGTGATGTAGCCTAAGCCTATCATTCAAACAAATTGAATGTTTGTAAAGTGTTTTTATTGATTGGTTGAATAATCTTTTAGCAGTTTGCCCAAAAAAAGCACAGGAAAGTACAGTTACACAATACAAGGTCTGCTAAGAGGATTTTAAACCCAAGAAAGCCTATGGTTTGTTTCCATTGGGGTCACCTATAATGGCATGCCCCAAAAATAGGGACGCCAGGTTTAATTAACGTGGTTAAGGAGATTTGTAGACAGTCATCATTACCCCTCGTCCTCCTCCTCATTAACCCAGAGCAAAAGAGTGAGCGCACGGGGCCGGGGGGTATTACGGTAATTTACAGGAAATGCACGGCAATTACGGTAAACTACCGGAAATGCCGTGAGTTTCGCTCGCGCAGCTGATAAGCTAAAGGACGTGTTGGACGGTCGGACTCTCTCTCTTTCCCAGGTGTTTCGCCCAGGTGGGCGTGGTTTTGAGGTTAGATTAAGTCAGTGGTTACCAAACAGTGGGACGGGACCCGTTTTATGGGTCGCGACTCGCATGTAAAAATATCCCCTTTTTTTACGTCTTATTTAAAATATATAAATATTTCTAAAAGATGTTCTATTGCTTTTTTCTTTTATTTTTTTCACAATTGTTCATTAAAAAAAAATCTAAACTACATAAAAAGACATCAAATTTCTCTTTTGGGTGACGACAAAAGAAAGTTTGGGAACCAACCAGTGGGGTTAGGGCAGAGCCATATATAGGCATATAACCACGCCCACCTGGGCGAAACACCAAAGGAAGAGGGCGTCCCCGTTGACGGTGGTGGTGTACTGTATTCCGGCGAGAAGTGGATTTCTCTCCCCGAAGACCAAGTCGATTTTTACCAACTAAACGGGGGAATAAGTGCCGTTTTACGCCGCTAAAATCACCGCTTTTATGGTGATTACAGGAGATGTCTGTCGGCTTCTACCATGAGACCTCCCGTCTGGCTCACAGGAGACACAGAAACTAGTCGTTTTTTAATGTTTTTCGTAGAGAAATAATGCGCTCGAGCTGCCCTGTGCTGCCATTAGCCATAGAGTCATAGACAGACAATGCAGGCCTAGCTAACGGTTAGCTTAGCTCCTTCTACAACACTATACTGCTGGGCTGCTGCAGTGGGATTTAAACCTGTGTGTCATACAAGATACAAGACGGCTTTTTTTCGACGCTACAGCAACACAACGACCCCCGGTATGTTTGACATTTTATCTTGCTGGGTTATTATGTATTTTTTTCGTTGGGTGAATTGAACTGTAGGTGGAAGAAATAACTTGTTTTAACAATTTAGGTTGGATTTTTCTTTTTTTTTTACCGTTAGCCACCGTTGGTTAGCAAGCAATGGATGGCGATTCCTGTTTTTTTTGTGTGTCTATGGCTTATATGTAGACATGTTTTTTTAGAATTAAAACACTAACGTCACTGCAATTTTACACGGTTTAGTAACGTGTTAATAGATGTGTTATAGACGTTTACAGTTACAGATGGCATTAAATCGATTGTTGAAAGCTTTTGGTTGAGAACTAGGACTTGGTTGGTTGGTAGTGATACCATACCCAGATTAAAAGTCGGTGTGACGTAACATGTCAAACACAGGGTTAAAAGAAAAATAAATCAGTCGATACGTTTATTATTAGACATGATGTAGATGATGTTGCTTTGTTTCTGTGTTATGCTTGTTTATAGAGTGATGTTTGTGCATGGATTCATGTTGTTTTACCAGTCTCTCAAAAACCTGCAGGCCGAAAGAAAGCCCCCAGAGCCCAGTCCTTTTTTAATAGCTACAGCAAAAATCAGTCTAAACGTTATAGATGAGACATTGTAGATCTAATATCGTTTTGTTTCTGTATTATGCTTGTTTACAGAGTGATGTTTGTTTATAGATTCATGTTGTTTTACTAGTCTCTCAAACCTGCAGGCCAAGAGAAAGCCCCCATTTCCCATTAGAGTCCAGTCTTTTTTTTTTAGTAGCTACAGAACAAAATATCAGTCGATATATGTTTTAGATGAGGCATTGTAGATCTAATGTTGCTTTGTTTATGTATTAAGCTTGTTCATAGAGTGATGTTTGTTTATAGATTCATTCACGTTGTTTTACTAGTCTCTCAAAACCTGCAGGCCAAAAGAAAGCCCCCATTCCCCACTAGAGCCCAGTCTTTTTTTAGTAGCTACCGATAACAAAAATCAGTCGATACGTTTTTAGATGAGGCATTGTAGATCTAATGTTGCTTTGTGTCTGGTATTATGCTTGTTTTATAGAGTGATGTTTGTTTATGCATTAGGTTGTTTTACTAGTCTCTCAAAACCTGCAGGCCAAAGCCCTATTTCCCAGAGCCCAGCCTTTTTCTTAGCAGCTACCAGTGGTGGAAATTCACTAAGTACATTTACCCAAGTACTGTACTTAAGTACACTTCTGAGGTATATATTTACTTTACTGGAGTATTTTTTACAAATTTCTGCACCTTTGCTTCTACTCCACTACATCTCAGAGGCAAATATTGTACTTTTGCTCCACTACAATTATTTGCAAACTTTAGTTACTTTGTAGATTTGTATTATTATTACAAAACACACATTACCCACTTCAGCCCTATATACATTCCGTCCATTTGAAAATAGACGATCTACAAGCTCACAATGCGTCTCATGAGCTTGTAGATCTGCTATTTAAAAAATGTTTTTAATACATTTATACAAAACTTGAAATTGAACATTCTGCTTAATGAGTACTTTTTTTTTACTTTTGTACTTTTTGGTAAATTTTGATACCAATACTGTTGTAATTTTACTCAAGTAAATTTTGAATTCCGGACTATTACTTGTAACAGAGTACTATTTCTATATTGCAGTATTGATACTTTTACTTAAGTAAAAAATTTGAATACTTTTTTTCCACCACTGGTAGCTACAGGAAACACTGGCCTGTTTTTTTTTTTAAGCCGTGGCTCGGTGAAGTTACTAGGTCATCATGTAACATTATCCTCCTGATCATGTAATGTGTAGATCTCCATGGTAGCTGCTGGCCCTGGATGTATGTGTAATGTGTGTGTGTGTGCTGTGGTGTGGTGGATTGTCTTGCTCATGGACAGCGGTCTTCTATACTCTCTTCTTGGGTTCATATTGTATGAGTCCTATGTGTTGTGTAGACTAGGATCGATTTGCTTTGCAGGTTGCAGATCCGGTCTAGAGCGGATACTGAAAGTGTGTGTGTGTGTGTGTGTGTGTGTGTGTGTGTGTGTGTGTTAGGTGGTGCATGAATAGAGTACAGAAGTCCTGACGTCACTCGTTCATCCCCTGGGTCGTAAAGTAATTTCTCTATGGAGAATAACATTGGGTCATCTTAGAATCGTCTCGTATAAGAATTGTGGTCCAAAAATAAACAAACTGTCTCGGCGATATTGTCAGGGTCTGTATGGTTTATGATAGTCAGTCATATTTGATACAGTCTGTTCCTGGCGAAAATTTAACTAATTCGGCGGAAGTAACATTGGCGTCCACTCCCACTTTGGTTGACACAAAAAAGTTTGAGAAGCAGTGATATAATAAAGGATGAATTTCATTTTGTTCTTCCTCTTGCTGTCGTCCTGTTCAGTGGTGGAAAGTAACTAAGTACATTTACTTAAGTACTGTACTTAAGTACAATTTTGAGGTATTTGTACTTTACTTGAGTATTTCCAATTTCCAATACTTTTACTTCTACTCCACTACATCTCAGAGGCAAATATTGTACTTTTACTCCACTACATTTACTTGAAAACTTTAGTTACTAGTTACTTTTCAGATATAAATTATGATATAATGAAACATACACTAACCACTTTAAACCTATTTTAAACCTATGCTATTTGAAAATAGCAGATCTACAAGCTCACAACGCGTCGCATCGCGACGCGTTGTGAGCTTGTAGATCGGCTATTTTCAAATATTTAGTACTTTTACTTTTGGTACTTTAAGTACATTTTGATGCCAATACTTTTGTACTTTTACTCAAGTAAATTTTTTATTCTGGACTTTTACTTGTAACAAAGTATTTTTATATTGCAGTATTTGTACTTTTACTTCAGTAAATAATTTGAGTACTTTTTACACCACTGGTCCTGTTCACACACACAGACAACATGAGCTCCCAGCTGCAGGTGTTCTCTCCTCCCTCCATCTCGTCCAGTGCCTTCTGCCGGGTGAAGAAGCTGAAGGTGGAGAGCAACGTGTGGGACGTGTCCACCAGCGACGCCTACGGCTCCATCGCGGGCGGCCAGTCGTACGCCTACACGCCGGCCATGGCCACCGTGCCGCCCTTCGCCCCGGCGCTGGTCTTCCCGCCCGCCGCGCCGGGCTCCCGGGGCCAAGTGGTGGTGCGCGCCGCCGACAGCACGGGCAGCCTTCCTCGAGGCTCCAGCAGGCGCGTCAGCAACGAGCAGCAGACCACTTCCACTGCCTCGTACCAAGGTTATTATACAGTTTTTAATTATTTTTAACCCTTTAAGACCTGAGGCGATTCTTTAAAAAAATCTAAATCCTAACAGTTTTTGGAAAAAAATCTAAAACATTTTTTTTCACGATTTTTCAAAAATAGCAGATCTACAAGTTCATAGCGCGGCACTCGGTGCCGCGCTATGAGCTTGTATATCTGCTATTTTTGAATAGCCTAAAGAAATCTAAAGTGACACAGATGCGTTCCAGGTATCAATGGGTTAATATACTTTTTAATAATCTTTTCCAAAGAAAATATTAGTTCAGATGCAGGTGCGTTGGACAGTGACGAATGAGGCAATCATGAACAAACATTCACGAACACAAATCCTGCACTCTGCTCTTGCTCAGCAGCATCAGTTTTATTCAAATTGACATGATGTTTCGGTCCCACACTGGACCTTCATCAAGAGTGTCTTATTATTTTAATAATAAAATAATAATAGCTTGAATTTACATAGTGCCTTTCATGAACCTAAGGACGCATTACATCAAAACAATGAACAACAGACAACCAAACAAAATAAACAAGTGTTGGAGCAGTTTTGACTTTTTGTTTTGATTTAGTTTTTGTGTGAAGTGGCCTTAATTGCTAGTTCATTTAAGTTTTTAGTTTTTGAAAAGGCTTGAGTTTTGGTTATAGTTTTAGTTAAAAAAAAAAAATGTAATCCGAGGTATTTGTCTGAGGTGAGATTCAAAAAGATTGGCTATTTTCACTATTTTTGAAGATTCTTTGAAAATGTTTGAATATATTAGGGTTATGTTTGAAATATTGACAAAGACTAAAACTAAGCAAATATTCTCTCATGATTCTTGTTAGTTTTTGTTTTAAAGCCTTGTTTTTATTTGTATTATCTGTGAACTGAAGCAATCATGAAAAAAGTATTGCATTGAACAGAAATCCCACACTCTGCTCTTGCTCAGCAGCATCAGCTTTTATTCAAATTGACAGACATTTTGGTCCCTCTGGACCTCTTGATGAAGGTCCAGAGGGACCGAAACGTCGAAGCTGATGCTGCTGAGCAAGAGCGGTGTGTGTGGGATTTTATGTTCAATGCAATACTTTTTTCATGATTGCTTCAGTTGTCACTGTCCAACGCGCCTGCATCTGAACGAAGTGGATGTGCGAATATTTCCTTTGCATAGATTATCTGTGAACTAAAATGTTTTGTCTTAGAAGAAATTTAGTTTGAGTTATTTCGTTGGTTTTCTTAGTTAACGACAATAACCGTTGCCTCGTTAAACCCCACTTCCCACGCAGAGACCTCGTCGTCCGGCAGCACCACCACCAGGGGGCACCACCACCATCGGCACGGGCAGAAGAGGAAGAACGAGGAGGTGAGCGAGGCGGGCAGCGGCGGTGGCGGCGGCAGCGGGTGCGGCAGCGTCCAGATCCTGGAGGAGCTTTCGGCGCCCGCCGCCGCTTACTCCACCCGCACCGGCGGCGGAGGAGGAGGAGGGGCGGGCACCGGCCAGTCCATCCCCAACTCGGCGCCCACCACCAAGAGCAGCAGCTCCAACGGCGAGGGCGACTACCAGCTGGTGCAGCACGAGATCCTGTGCTCCGTGTCCTGCAGCTACGAGGTGCTGGAGTTCCTGGGCCGCGGCACCTTCGGCCAGGTGGCCAAGTGCTGGAAGCGGGGCACCAACGAGATCGTGGCCATCAAGATCCTCAAGAACCACCCGTCGTACGCGCGCCAGGGCCAGATTGAGGTATTTACCCCATTCAGACCTGGAACGAATCTGTGTCATTTTAGATTTTATACTTTTATACTTTGGCTACTCAAAAATAGCAGATTTACAAGCTCATAGCACGGCACCGAGTGCCGCGCTATGAGCTTGTAGATCTGCTATTTTTGAAAAATCATGAACATTTGTGCAAATCTTTGAATATATATATATATATACTTTTAATGCGAACATTTGTAACTCAAATCTCTGCTTCTGGGGGTCCCTGGAACAAAATATTTTGAGATGTGGGTCCGCGGCCAAATACATATAATTTTGGGGGTCCTTGACATATTTTTTTTTAGAACCACTGATATTATAGCAACATACGGTTTTCAGAAAACTTACAATTTAGAAGACATTTGTAGATTATGGGGTCTATACTCATATAGCAACATTTGTTTTTTCAGAAAACGGTTACAATTTAGAAGACATTTATAGATTGAATGGGTTAAGACCTGAGGCCCATGTCTAAAAATGTCTTCTAAATCCTAACCGTTTTCTGAAAAACGAATGTTGCTATATGAGTATAGACCCCATGTATTTGGCCGCCGACCCCCTATCTCAAAATATTTTGTTCCAGGGACCCCCAGACTCAAAGATAAATATGTTTGCTTTAAAAAATATATTTATTCAAAGATTTGCACACATTTCTTTCTGCAGATCTACAAGCTCGCGGCACGAAGGGACGTGCTGCGAGTTTGTCGATCTGCTATTCTACAATAGCCAACGTATAATATGGATTCAGTGGTTAAAATGTGATGCTTTATTAACAAATCTTGCTGAGGACCCCCTGGAGCCCTCGCAAAGACCTCACTTTGAGAGCCACTGATTTAAAACACCAGTGTGTTGATTTGTGTTTTTGTTTGAGGAAGAGATCAAGCCGTGGTTTTAACCCAACGTATAAGGTTACACTTAAGCATGTCTACAAACTCTGAAACCTGCTGAAACCAGCAGTTCTGCCTTAAAGTAATTGGAGGGGAAATAAGATACCGTGACCCTTCAAGGTAGTTGATGGTGAGCTGTAACTGCTGTGTACTAACTCAGTGGTTCCCAAACTGTGGGTCGGGACCCCCAGGGGGGACCCCACATAATGTTTTGGGGGTCCCCAGATGATTAGCTTAATGTGCAACATTGTTTTCTCACTCAATAGTAAACAGACCAACATACATACAGTATAAGTGTATACAGGGTATCTGCACATTTCTAAAGATACGATTTAATGACTTCTAAGACATTTTTAACACCAAATAGGCTAAATGATCAAATCTACAAGCCAGAACCACATGTCTCTAACTCTGAGACTGTACAAAACTCCCATTACTCGTTATGGGAGTCCTTGAAATTAATAGGTTTGAGAACCATTGATCTAGGAATATAAACATTCTTTACCCATACCATATTGATGACACTGACTTGTAGCTTAGTTTGCCCTTTATTAAACGATCATTATTCATTAACCTGACCTTGAATAGGAGGGGGCTCCAAATATTATACAGTACAGTATATCAGCTTTATGCTTCAATATATTAGACAAAGTGTTGAATGAAGAGAGGGTTGAATGCTACTACAGTAACTAAACACAAATACAGTACAAACAAAACAATCTTAACCTACACCTGAGGTGTAGTAAAAGAAAAAGAAATTGGGACATTCCATAATTGTTATTATCTATATCGGTGTTTATCAACCCTGGTAAACGTCCCAATTTTGGGCCGGGGCTACTGCTGAGGTGTGCCGCGCCGTTTGAAGAAGGTGTGAACCCAGCCCCTCGAGAACAAAAGCGGCGATCGTCCGTCAATCGATACGGCCATCATCCGTTTCACACACAGCCACGGCCCACCCCCGAGTCCATTCAGTGTAGCGACCATCACCCATAGGAATGCAAATATGTTGGCCTACCTGGTACTGTATAAAAAGGGCACAGGGTATATGCTTTGGCACTCAGTATTACTACATTGTGGGTCGGAACGGGCCGATACGGCGGCCAAGAGCCAAGAGGGGCTGTCATATTATAATCTGCCATGATGATGAATGTCTGACAATAAAACACTAACTAACTAACTGTACTAACTTTAAATCAACGTAAGTGTTAGATTTCTTATAAAGTGCTTCTAAATCGCTCCAGGGTGTTAGTGTGAACGTGATCCGTGTAGCTTGTCGTGGTGTTTAATTACTCCACGGAGATCGGGAGATGGTCCGTTCACTCGCAGCTGCGGTAACCGAAAGTCTCGTCCCAAAGCACGCTACCCCCATTTGTTTTCGTGGACCAGCGGTTCTTGTATTTGTTTTACTGAGGGATAAGGTTAGAAATAAGTTTAGTATTAGGCATAGTTTTACTGATGTTACGTTTAGGAATAAGGTTAGGTTTAGACATAGTTTACTGAGGTTACGTTTAGGAATACCAGGTGGGCGACTGTGTTTTGGGGTGAGTGTTTTGGTAACCGTCTGTAGTGGGTAACTGCGCATGCGTCCGCAATAATGCTATCACTTTTTACTCTGGTAAGGTGAAATCAGACTCCTCCAGTCAGCACTCAGCACTGACCCAAGTTTGTATATTTGTAGGCCAAAGACATTTTGTAATGTTTGTAAGGTTTCTTTATTACATCTTGTGTAATATATATATATAAATATATAATATTAATATATAATATATATATATATATATATATATACAGTATATATAATATATGCACACCGTATATCCAGGTGTGCCCTGGGATCTTTTGGCTATGCCAGGTGTGCCTTGGCACCAAAAAGGTTGGGAAACACTGATCTATATGATAATGGTAATGACTACATATGGTTTAATATCTTCTGATCTGAATATCAGTCCCAATATGAATTTAACTTTAAATTCAACTTTTACATAAGGTGCATCAAAATAGAATGTTGTCTGAACTGAATTAACATCAGTCTCCTTATGAATTAAACTCTAAATTTAACATTTCAAAGGTAAGCGTACATGAGGTATATCAAAATAAAATACATATATGAAGTCTGAACTGAGCTGCAGTCCCGATATGAATACACATTTTAAAGGCAAGCCTATAAGGTATCCAAATAAAATAAATATCTTAAGTCCAAACACCAGTTCAACCTTAAATTAAATGGGCAAGCAAACATTTTTGTTTCATTTTCGTTTCATTTAGCTTCAAGTAGTCTGCATGCTCCTTTCCATGTTTATTCCTCTAGTGCCGTATGAGGGTGGTTGTCTTGAAAGTATTTGGAGAAATACCTCCACACGTGTTGCAAACTGAATTTTTGGGGTCTGTCTCTGACACAATGAAAAACCGCCAAATGAGAGACATTGCTATCGCGACCACGCAGACAGGACATGTGCTGCTCCGAGAGCTGTTGTTTACGTTTCACACCAGCTCCGTGTTGGAATGCTTGGAATGTAGGCAGGCGCTAGAGTGCCTTCCAGAATGCAGAGCGATTCCTAATTAAAATGGCACATTATTTTGGGTGTAAACGGTGCAGCTTTTTTTTTAAATAAAAGATCGGATTTCAGTATCTGGGAATTTGGCCGATCGAGTCATTAGGAACTAAAATCGGAGCAACTCTACCGACCACCATAGGATCTAAATTCCTCAGTAGAAGAGTAGGGAGACCCAAGTTCCAACCACCACAGTTGTGTTAATTATATTGTATTAATTAAATATACTCTGCCACGCCTATTGGTTCAAATAATGTTTTATTCACACACACACACACAAAAGAAGCTAGGGATTTGCGGCTTTTGAATAAAAACTGAGGGGTTTCACTGTCTACTATGTGTTAACCAAACTGGTTTAACTCACAACCCAAAAGTGAAGTTTGGCACCCCGGAACACAAACTAGTGAAAATAGCCGATCTACAAGCTCACACAATGTTGTGAGCCCCACCTCGTTGTGAGCTTGTAGATCTGCTATTTTCACTACTTTAGTTTTTTCCCCCTCTTTATCTATAAAATCGTTTTGAAAAATGTTTGAATTTGTTTACAAATGAACAAAATGTGGTCTTTTTTTTTAAAATCTTTCAAAATAACAATTATTAAAAAAAAATGTAGGAAACGATAAAGGGATAATTTACTAGTACTTTACTAGTAATTTACTAAATGGGTCTCGACCCAGTGTTTGAGAAAAAGTGTGTTGTTAACCTGTACTTGTTTGGAAAGCTTATGGATGTGAATGAGTCCTGTACATAATATTAAAACACTGTGTTGCTCCTCGTCCTGCTACACAGGTGGGCATCCTGAACCGGCTGAGTGCGGAGAACGCGGACGAGTACAACTTTGTGCGTTCGTACGAGTGCTTCCAACACAAGGGCCACACCTGCCTGGTGTTCGAGATGCTGGAGCAGAACCTCTACGACTTCCTCAAACACAGCAAGTTCAGTCCCCTCCCCCTCCGGCACATCAGACCCATCCTACAACAGGTACTATTTTTTTTTAGATTTTAGCGTTATCGTAGTCATTGTTATAGTCATATCGCTCTCAGCTGTCCCGTGTTAACCTTGTTTGTTTTCTCCACTAGGTGGCCACGGCTCTGATGAAGTTGAAGAGTCTGGGTCTCATCCATGCAGACCTGAAGCCCGAGAACATCATGCTGGTGGACCCCCTCAGACAGCCGTACAGAGTGAAGGTCATTGACTTTGGCTCAGCCAGCCACGTCTCCAAGGCCGTCTGTTCCACCTACCTGCAGTCCCGCTACTACAGGTTGGTGCAGATTTATGTAGTTTGCATTGTCACCAAGATATGCGTTTTGGTAAATTATGGTCCCATTTATTTTAAAATTAATGATAAAGTAGGGTATGTTTCTAGGGTTTCTGCTGGTTCTACCGAGTGAAGACTTGCCCTCGCTGCCGTTTCAGACAATCGCATTAATTTCCGTTTGCATTTCCGACCCGATATGATCCGGCTATAGAAAGATGGCGGATTTGAAATGAAACGCTGCAAAATAGGCTTCATTTGCCTGGTCTGTAGATACCATTGGCGTGACACTTTCCATATTTCTTTTACGATACTGATACGCAAGTTATGGTTATCAGTATCGGGAAGGAAACAATTATATATATCAGTACATCTCTACTTGCATTATCACTTTTCTCCCACCAAGTGGCCTCCCTGTCCCAATATTTGGCTATTGATAGTAAGTTACTATGTGTGTTTTCTGTGAACAACAATGTGGTGCTTCTGGGCATGGCGACTACTAGTGGTGGCAACGGTCAATGCCTCATTTAACCACTTAAACCCTATAGCGTTGCTGTCGGGCAGAAACCTCTTATCTCCATATTTTTAACTTTTTGTGTTTTTTCCGTAAATTAATGCCCTACTTGATCGTACTACAGCGTCACACAAAAGTATCAGATCTACAAGCTCGAAACGCGGGGCGAAGCGGCACGTTCTGAGCTTGTAGATCTGCTACTTTTGATACTTTGAATTTGGATCCTGAAAAGTAACAGTAACAGTGGACATATGAGGTTTCTACCCGACAGAATATATACTTAGTTGACTGGGGTCTATACTTTGCCCCCCCGCCCCTGTTTCCCCTCTACACCAAATCTCTTTGGTGCATCGTGAGCTTGTAGATCTGCTATTTTCGCCAAATGTTCGCCTACTAATGACATGCTCAGAATTGGAACACTAGGGTTCTTGTATATATATTTTTTTACATCACAGATAAAACCAAAAGGGCTTCAAAAGAATAAGAGAGTGCTTGGATATCAGTGTGTTCTCACAATGATATATTGCTAGTGTCTCATCTTCTGTACTAGTGGATAATCTTGGATCTTTTTATTATCTCAGAGCTCCAGAGATCATCTTGGGCCTGCCGTTCTGTGAAGCCATTGACATGTGGTCCTTGGGCTGTGTGATCGCCGAGCTATTCCTGGGCTGGCCTCTCTACCCTGGAGCTTCCGAATATGATCAGGTTGGTACCATCATGCACAAAGCCACTTGTGCTTTTCAGGCTGCCTCTATATCTTGCATGAGGAAAAAATAAGTCTTTGCCTTCTAGCTTATAAAGCAGGGTTGGGCACAATATCACTTAGCCGTTTTCCAAGGCTGGGGTGACGATTTACATCTTATTCTAGTGCTGATTATTACTGTTTTGTGTCCAGATCCGCTACATCTCCCAGACCCAGGGCCTGCCTGCTGAGTACCTGCTGAGTGCTGGCACCAAGACCAGCCGCTTCTTCAACAGAGGCCCCGACTCCAGCTATCCACTCTGGAGACTCAAGGTAGATTCATACTATAGCTATCCTCTCTGGAGACTCAAGGTAGATAGATACTATAGCTATCCACTCTGGAGACTCAAGGTAGATTCATACTATAGCTATCCACTCTGGAGACTCAAGGTAGATAGATACTATAGCTATCCACTCTGGAGACTCAAGTTAGATAGATACTATAGCTATCCACTCTGGAGACTCAAGTTAGATAGATACTATAGCTATCCACTCTGGAGACTCAAGTTAGATAGATACTATAGCTATCCACTCTGGAGACTCAAGGTAGATAGATCATATAGCTATCCACTCTGGAGACTCAAGGTAGATGCATACCAGTGTTGATTTCGTCGACTAAAACTATGACACAAAATGTTCGTTGACTACCTTTTTTTCAATGTCGAAAACTAATTAAAAACTAAGATGACTAAAGACGAAGACTAAATATATTGACAATTTTTTCAACAAATAAAAACTAGTGGAGAAGAGATCCAGTAGAACTAAAAGACAAGTCATTTTATACTTTGGTTGCGCTCCGGTGTTACGCTCTGAAAATAGCAGATCTACAAGCTTGTAGGTCGGCTATTTTCAGCATGCAACCAAGTGTAAAATCAGCCATTACGACGCCATCAAGGTCCGCCGGAAAATGTGGCAATGTCTGCACAATGATAAAATGTAAAATTTGCTGTATTTATTTGTATATACCCGTATTGTACAGATATTTGTTGGGTTAAATATTTATTGTTTAAAATAATATTGTGGAAAAATGCTAATAACCAGATCACCATAAACGGTGTCATTGTCTTTCAGACCCCATCAGAGCACGAGGTAGAGATGGGTATCAAGTCAAAGGAAGCCAGGAAGTACATCTTCAACTGTCTGGATGATATGATGCAGGTATGTTGGCTCTTCTTTCTATGAATTTATCCCAAAACACCGAAGTGTGATGGCGGAAATCTGAATTGACTAAAGCAAAGTGATGTTTCTTTTAGATACACTATATGAGAGATACTATTATTAACGGATGTTTTCCCCCACAGTTTGTTGCACCACACCATCTCAGTAATGTTTGTTTTGTATGCATTCTCAGGTCAACCTGTCTTCTCATCTGGAGGGGACCGAGATGCTGGCTGAGAAAGCAGACAGGCGTGAGTTCATTGACCTCTTGAAGCGGATGCTGCGTCTGGACGCCGACAAGAGGATCACGCCCACGAAGACGCTGGGTCACCCCTTTGTCACAATGAGCCACCTCATGGATTACCCACACAGCTCTCAGTAAGTGTGGGGATTACAAATGCTTTTGAGTCATTTGTTAAAATGTACTTGTTAAATGTTACAGAATTAGTTTCCGTCTGGGGGGGGGAAGTTTGCCTTTCAATCTGGCGTCCCTGTTTTGGGCATGTGATTACATGTATTTTTTTAAATGGAAAAATGTTTAGAAATTGCAAAAACATCAGATCTACAAGCTCACAGCGCATCACATCGCACTACTGCTTTGCGAGCTTGTATATGCTATTTCCGCTAGTCGTTGTACGACAAAGTAATATGGCTTAAGGGGTTAACCGTTGCAACATAAAAGATCCTCACGAGTGTCCCAATTTGTAGATGTTCTCAATGAAACGATGCGTCTCTCTCTGTCTCTCTCTCTCTGTCTCTCTCTCTCTCCGCAGTGTGAAGTCGTGCTTCCAGAACATGGAGATCTGCAAGCGCCGCAGCTCCACCTACGACAGCAGCAAGTCCCTGTACTCCACCAACGCTGTGCCCAGCGCGGCCGCCGGAAACCTCACCGTCACCTTCAGCAGCCAGCTCAACCAGCACAACCAGGCACGCTTCATTCTGCTTCACATCTCATCATTATTACTATTATACATGGATTCAAAGTTCTCAGTCGCCACGACTGATTTCAGTCATTTGGATTACATAGAAGCTAAGCGTGTCTTCTATGGAAAATAGCCGATCTACAAGC
Source organism: Gymnoscopelus braueri (assembly GCF_963280865.1). NCBI lineage: Eukaryota > Metazoa > Chordata > Actinopteri > Myctophiformes > Myctophidae > Gymnoscopelus > Gymnoscopelus braueri. The sequence continues at coordinate 5,687,765 of NC_137612.1, read as the reverse complement.
TATCAACACGTCGCAGCTGTGAGCTTGTAGATCGATTATTTTCGGTTATAAGTTATTTTAAGACGAGAGTGTTTGAAATGGTCAAGCTAGCAATAGAATACATGTTCAGAAGAATCTTCTCTAAACCCCAATGATCTCGGATATTTCATAAAGGCAAAGGTTAAAGCCTCAATCTGCGATTTCTTCAACTGGTTGGAACAGCCAAGAACAGGTTTAGAACGATAGTACCTAAACTTTAATCATAATTCTACATATTGCGTTAATAGTTTAGGAAACCGAGCAGTAGTGTGGGGCGGGGGGCGGGGGGTGGGGGACTCCTTTCATGCTGTTTCACAGGACTTGGCCTGACAAAAGGTTTCTGCCATGAGATTTGATTTTAGCTTTATTACACGTTATTATTGTTATTATTGTTATTCTGGTGTTAACCAGCAGTGTATTTCTATCCTTTTCCCCGTCTCTACAGGTGCCTTCAGCAGGGGGTGCGGTGCCTCTGCTCAACTACCAACCAGCTCTGTACCAGCAGGCCACCATCAACATTCCTGGGCTGGCTCAGCAGAGCGTCCCCATTCAGACGCGCAACCCCGAACCCTTCCAGCAGACCCTGATAGTCTGCCCTCCCTCCACCATCCAAGGTGAGGAGAGGAAAACGGCTCTGTGAAGCAGTGTTGATTTTGACAGCAAATTTTGATTTAGTTTTATTCATAGTCTTTTGAATCAAATTCCATTTAGTTTTTGTCATATTTTAGTCATCTGAAATGTTTTAGTTTTTGTCTAGTTTTAGTCGACTAAATATCATAAGATTATAGTCGACTAAATCTACAGTTGATTTAGTCGACTATAATATATTTTGGCGGTGCCTTGCGTCGTAATGGCTGATTTTACACTTGGTTGCATGCTGAAAATAGCCGATCTACAAGCTCAGACGCGTTGTGAGCTTGTAGATCTGCTATTTTCAGAGCGCAACACCCGAGCGCAACCAAACATAAAATGACTTGTCTTTTAGTTCTACTGGATCTCTTCTCCACTAGACCCTCACTAACATTTTAGTAGTCAATATATTTAGTCTCAGTTTTAGTCATCATAGCTTAGTTTTTGTCAGTGACAAAAGGTAGTCGACGAACATTTTTCGTTATAGTTTTAGTCGACGAAATCAACACTGCTGTGAAGTGTGTCCATCCATTTGGACCAAAAGACTTCATCTTATTTGAATTCACAGTGTTCAACGTTCTGTTGTTGTTGTTGCTAGGTGTCCGGGTAGAGCTCTCGCCTTTAGACCACAAGGTCATGGGTTTGATCCCGGGCACCGCCAACTCGGCGAATGAGTAGCACGGCTTGGGTGCGGTAAGTCGTGCGGTAAGTACTGGGAGCTGATGGTAGGTGTTGGGCTCCACCTCAGCAATCCATCTCCCAGGGGTCTATAGCGCATTGTAACGGGGACAGACTCCCGCGTGTTACTCGGTTGATACCGACAATAAGCCTCTCCCGACCAACTTAGATAGGTGACATGTAAAAGCCCATGTCGATGTCCTGCCTGCTGTCTTTACCACTAGCAAATTTAATTCAATCAATAATATTGACTGGTAGAGGGCATTCCATTAACCCATTAATACCTGGAACGCATCTGTGTCACTTTAGATGTCTTTGGCTATTCAAAAATAGCAGATATACAAGCTCATAGCGCGGCACCGAGTGCCGCGCTATGAACTTGTAGATCTGCTATTTTTGAAAAATCGTGAAAAAATATTTTTTTAGATTTTTTTCCAAAAACTGTTAGGATTTAGATTTTTTTTAAAGAATGGCCTCAGGTCTTAAAGGGTTAAGGTTCGGTCCTTGCACAGACCAACCTGGGTTCGAATTCGACCCGAGGCCCTTTGCTGCATGTCCTTCCCCATCTCTCTCTCCTGTCATTTTTCCCATCTTCCAAAAAATATATTAGAATAAATTAAAAAAGTAACTGGAAAAACACGACTCCCTCAAGGACAATATCAGTCACCAGTCCAGAACCAAGGACGGGTGTTTTCAATGAATCTATCATGGCTAAAATGGAGTTACAATGGGTTTATATAGATAGAAGGGGCGTCTAAAATGGGGTCTGATAAAATGAATATCCCCCAAACATGTTTGAAAGTGAAATATCCCTTTAATAAGTGTCATGGATAGGCTGAAGCTGACTCTAAGTTGCTTTTGTTTCTTTTTCTAGGGCTGCAGTCCTCCAGTAAGAACTCCAGTTTCCCAGTGAGGATGGACAGCTCGGTGCCTGTGGTGCCCCAGAGCCAGTCTGCCCAGTCATTACAGCTCCAGCCCAGCATGCTCACACAGGTACGATGGTTCAACATCACGTGACCTGTTTCACCCATTAATCCATTAATTACCTGAGGTTAATTTAAAAAAAAAAGTATTCTAAATCCTTAAACAGTTTTTTGAAAAACATATGATGCTATATCAGTGGTGTTCAAAACTTTCATGTCAAGGACCCCCAAAATTATATGCATTCGGCCGCCAACCCCCATTACATCTCAATTTCATTTTTGTTCCAGGGACCCCCAGAAGCAAAGATTTGAGCAAAATGATTTTTATATATATATATCAGAGATTTGCAAAAAAAATCACGATAAAAAAAAATAGCAGATCTACAAGCTCATAGCTTTGTGATGCGCTATATGAGCTTGTATATCTGCAATTTTTAATAACCTAAGTATAAAATAAAATGCTGCATTGCACATTTTGCCGCAATTCACATGTCTTTCTCCTGGTTTGCCAGCTAACTGAGCCGCAGTGGGCCCTAAATGGATGTGGAAAAGTGTTTTCTTCTATTTTGTTTAAAGTTTCGGTTTCTTGACAATTTCCTTTTGAAATTGAATACCTTCATTTGTCGTGGTTGAATATGGGAGGAGGGCGTTTTAACATTTAATTGTCAGTTAAAAACTAATTGTCAGTTAAACCACCCAAGGCCAACCCCCATGATGGACCAGGATCACATTGCAGTTAATAATACACACAGGAATACTGATTAATGCACTTGTAAAATGGACATCAGTTCTATGGCTGTTTTGATTTGAAGTAAATATGTCTGTTTGCTTTCCAATGCAGGAGTTTGTTTCCAACGTGGTTCCGTTCATGAGACATATCGTCTCTGTCGGGCGGAAAACCTCATATGTCCGAAACTGAAAGACCTTCTCAGGATTCAAATTCAAAAATGGCAAAAGCAGCAGATCTACAAGCTCAAAAAGCGCTGCCTTTCGAGCTTGCAGATCTGCTACTTTTTGATGCTCTTTGTGTGACGCTGTGGTCAAGCGTTAATTTACGAAAAGAAACGCCAAAAGTTAAAATATGGAGATGAGAGGTTTCTGCCCCGACCGCAGCGATATTATACACGACATATTTCAGGTTGTCCAGAGCGCCAGCGAAACAGGAAGCCCATCGTGCATCCGATCGACCTTTTACCCTTTAGCCCTCTCAAATTACAGCCTTGGAAGGTCGATGTTCTTCCTCCAGCTCCTAACCATGTCCGCCCCTCCCTCCATCCTCCTCCTCCTCCTCCTCCTCCTCCCCCCCCAGGGCTCCTGTACGCCTCTGATGGTGGCCACCCTGCATCCCCCCTCAGCAGGCATAGCTCCCCAGTACTCGCTACCCCTGGGGCTGGGCGCTGGGGTGGGTCGACCCACCCTCCTGGAGCACACAGCCACAGTGCTGGTAAACCAAACCACTGACTCGCCCCGAGAGAGACTTGCATTATTATACACACTTTATCTCTTCTTTTTTTTTGTAGAGCCACACCGATGCAGATGTCCTAGACCAGTGGTTCTCAACCTTTTCAGGCCGCGACCCCCCAAAATAATCATATTTGAACTGGGGACCTCCCAAAATAATCATATTTAAACTGGGGACCTCCCAAAATAATCATATTTGAACTGGGGACCCCCCAAAATAATCATATTTGAACTGGGGACCCCCCAAAATAATCATATTTAAACTGGGGACCTCCCAAAATAATCATATTTGAACTGGGGACCTCCCAAAATAATCATATTTGAACTGGGGCCCCCCCAAAATAATCATATTTAAACTGGGGACCTCCCAAAATAATCATATTTGAACTGGGGACCCCCCAAAATAATCATATTTAAACTGGGGACCCCCCAAAATAATCATATTTGAACTGGGGACCTCCCAAAATAATCATATTTGAACTGGGGACCTCCCAAAATAATCATATTTGAACTGGGGACCTCCCAAAATAATCATATTTGAACTGGGGACTCCACAGAATAATCCTATTTGAACTGGGGACCCCCCCAAAATAATCATATTTGAACTGGGGACTCCACAGAATAATCCTATTTGAACTGGGGACCTCCCAAAATAATCATATTTGAACTGGGATAAGCACTTGGAATTGTAGGAGTTAAGGCACTACATTTAGTTTGACTCTGTTCCACAGATACATCTTGTGAAAATAGCCGATCTACAAGCTCACAACGCCTTGCGAATTACAAGCTTGTAGATCGGCTATTTTCACAATCATGTGGGGACCCCCCTGGTGTCCAGACCCACTGGTTGAGAACCACTGTCCTAGACCACTGATTACTGATGTTTTGACTGATATTCTAATCAAATTGAAAAACTTTTGACAACATTTTCTAGTTGATGACATTTAACGCATAAGCAAGCAAATGAACACACATGTTTTTGACAGATAAAAATATACACAAACTGAACGTTATTCTATTTAACCACTTAAAGCCTGATTCAAAACATTTCAAAATTGCCCGATGTACAAGCTCACAACATGTCGCAATGCAACGTGTTGTGAGCTTGTAGATTTGCTTTTTTTTTTTTTAAGCTTTGGCTTCAAATAATCGGTCTGGCTCTATCTCTTTCTTTAACACTAACAACACCATCTCTCTCTTTACCCCCTCCTCCTCCGACCTCCATATTCCAACCATTCTTCTTCTCCTCGTGCAAAACTACAGTTTTTCGATTCCCTAATCTTATTTTATGCCTCACTTCTGCCTCTTCCTCATTCGCTACCCAAACAGTACAAGTTGGAGTCAAAAGAAACGTGATCGATTGGCCAAAGATGGCACGAAACTAAAAAAGTAACGTCGACTGGTAGCTCGTAGCCAGATGAACCCAAAAATATACTATAGTTGTACTTTGTTACAATGTCACATCAATCATGGTATTCTAAAATAATCACAGGTCACACATGAATATTTTGGATATAGAATATCTTTACTCAAAACCTTTTTTATTTCTTTTTCTGTCTGTCTTTTACCATTGTCACATTGCCGTCCCTTCCCGACGCCATTCTTTCCCATAGGTCTGCTGAAGGCATGGAGAGAGCATGTGTTCGATTGACTTGGTCTGTTGCTTTTGCTTGCAGCCTCTCATTGTTCTGGTTCAGTCCTCCTTTTTCCTTGGTTTCAGTGTGAAGGAGATTGCGGGCCTACTGAAGTAACATTTAGAACCACTCTCTGTTTGACCCTTTTTATACAAACATAATGTTCTCTTTATTTCTGGCCCCCTGGGCCCAAAATATTTTAGCATGCCATTTCCCCCCCCCCAGACAGCTTGTCAACAACAAGACAGACAGTGTGGGGCCAATCAATTATGACTAGGCTAATCTCTTCACTGGCTCTTCTCTCTTAACCCATTGAGACCTGAAGCCGATTCTACATGTCTCCTAAATCCCAACAGTTTTCTGAAAAACGTATCTTTCTATATCAGTGGTGCTCAATCTTTTTCATGTCAAGGACCCCCAAAATTATATGTATTTGGCGGCGGACCCCCATCAAAATATTTTGTTCCAGGGACCCCCAGAAGCAAAGATTTTAGTTAAAAATGTTCGCTTTAAAAATATATATATTCAAAGATTTGCAAACATTTTCACGATTTTTCAAAAATAGCAGATCTACAAGCTCGTAGCGCGGCACTCGGTGCCGCGCTATGAGCTTGTATATCTGCTATTTTTGAATAGCCAAAGTGTAAAATAATGCTTTTTAGCTCAAATCTAAAAATGACACAGTTCCAGGTCTTAATGGGTTAACAGGCTCCATGGTGTTTGCCTACACTTGTCTTCACCTGAGCTGACCGTTTTTTCTGTGCTTCACTTGTCAAAAGAGATTGCCATGCATGGTGTCATGTTCAGGGTTGCCAGATCTGCTTATTATAGTTTCCCCACAAGATTCTATTTGAAAATAGCGGATCTACGAGCTCACAACGCGTCGCATCGCGACGCGTTGTGAGCTTGTAGATCCGCTATTTTCAAATAGCTGACGTATATGTTAAAGTGCTCATGTGGCCCATAGTCGCTTCTTTTGGGCTGGTTTTCCTAGACCTGGTTGCTTGTTTCTCTCACAGAATCTGGCAACACTGGTCATGTGGTAGATTCGTTGCAGGGGCTCTGCTTCTAATGAAGGAATCGCTTTGGGCAAAAGTTCTGCTCGCTTCTTTTTTTTTGTGCTTTTGCTAGTAGAGAAGGTTATGGCCGTTGGCTCGTCTCTCTCTCTCTCTCTGCTCCTTGTTTGTCATTTATATCAGCATGGCTCGACTTGCCTGGCCCGTTCCGGCGGTGGGGATCGTTAATGTTCGTGTTGGGAGTAAAAAGTACTCTTGTGTGTGTCGTTAATATTGAAGTGTGGATCCGCCTGTTCTTCCACCTCCTCCTCCAGCAGGCCTGGCCCACCGGCACCCAGCAGATCCTTATCCCGTCCTCGTGGCAGCAGGTCCCGGGCGTGGCCATCCATAGCTCCGCCCACCAGTCGGCCGTCGCCGAGTCGCCCCTGGAGACGCATCAGTCGGACGCCGGCGTCCAGCAGGGACACAGCTGGAGGTGAGTCCACTAGCTGTTCTCTCATTCTAGAGGTATCCTGTGTTAAAGACGGCATACACACACACACCACAGTGGTTTAATTTCACCACTTAACCCATTGAGACCTGAAGCCGATTCTACATGTCTCCTAAATCTCAACAGTTTTCTGAAAAACGTGTGTTTCTATATCAGTGGTGCTCAATCTTTTTCATGTCCAGGACCCCCAAAATGACATGTATTTGGCCGCCGACCCCCATCAAAATATGTTGTTCCAGGGACCCCCCAGAAGCAAAGATTTGAGTAAAAAATGTTCGCTTTAAAAGTATATATATTCAAAGATTTGCACCAATTTTCAAGATTTTTCAAAAATAGCAGATCTACAAGCTCGTAGCGCGGCACTCGGTGCCGCGCTATGAGCTTGTATATCTGCTATTTTTGAATAGCTCAAAGTGTAAAATAATGCTTTTTAGCTCAAATCTAAAAATGACACAGTTCCAGGTCTTAATGGGTTAAAACCCTATGTACTTAGGCCCCGTTTAGACGACAACGAACGGTCTCTAGAGAAAATGGCAAAAATAAAATATCAGATGTGCCGTCCGTTTAGACGGCAACGGCATTTTCGGGTGTTGAAAACGGAACAAAGTGAAACCCCCTTCCAGAGTGGAAATCTTTGAAAACGCTCTTCCTCGCATCTCCATGTAAACCTGCAATACGGGAGAAACGGCAAAAATGTGTGATGTCATGGCTCACACCGCGTATGCTATTACATCGGTGTAAACAAACAGTTGTGATAGGAAGTAGAACGGAGAGTAGTTCTACCCATGTGGTCTATCTGGCAGCGTCTCACACTGCCACCTAGCCACCTGGCATGCACACTACAGCGTTTTCAAACACTATTCTGCGTGTAAACGCAGAATAAAAAGTGAGAACGCATCGACACTTTTGTCGCTTTCTGTTCTGATCGTTACCTTGTAAACCTATCCTTAGTTAGACCGGGGTATCCAGGGGTCTATACTTGGTCTAACCCTAACCCTCCCTTTTTCAAGAGTAGGAAATAAGTCCCGATCGAACCCAAATCCTCGCATTATTTGGTCCATAATTTGTGTAGGCATAGGAGTGAAAGCATTTGACTAGCTTTCTGAACCTAGCAAAGTAATCCCGTCTCCCCACAGGATTGAGGAGAGCTAGTGATCTGTCCTCCTGTCTCCCAACAGGATTTACTGTATGAGAGCTAGGGAGCTTGTCCTAAGCCATTAGGAGTTCCCAGCAGATGCACACACATTCCGGGGGGTGGGGGGGGGATTGTGTTGCATTGGAATGCTTGATAATAATATGTAGATGCATAATCTCCTCACCACAAGCAGCATTTATGCAAATGTACTGTTTACCCTTCAATTATAGTGTCTGTGTCATTAGATACACGCATATTAAGCACATTGCCCCAGGCATAGATAGAGGACGCCCGTGTCACATAACTGTACAGTATGTTATGTGCAGTGGTGGAAAGTAATTAAGTACATGTACTCAAGTACTGTACTTAATTAAATTTTGAGGTATTTTGACTTTACTGGAGTATTTCCAAATTTCTATACTTTTGCTTCTTCTCCACTACATCGCAAAGGCAAATATTGTACGTTTTACTCCACTGCAATTATTTGAAACTTAAGTTACTTTGTAGATATAGATTATTATTACAAAACATACATTAACCACTTCAGCCTCATATATATACTATACTTAGGCTATTTGAAAATCCAAAATAGCATGACCCGTACACACACACACACACACACACACACACACACACACACACACACACACACACACACACACACACACACACACACACACACACACACACACACACACACACACACACACACACAGTGCCTTCCGTGTGTGTGGCTCTACATTAGAAGTGCTGTCCCATCTGTCAGTTGGTGACATCTCTCACATCTTGACCTTTTGCCCTCAGCAGGAGCACAAACCAGGCCCGGTCTCAGCAGGAGAGGAAGAAGGTCAAGGCTAGACGTGGCGAGAGCAAAAACAGGTTGGTACCAGCCTTCTGCTTTCATCAACATGGATACTTTAGTTCAGTAGTTTTCAAAGGACCCCCCAATGACTCTGAGAGCGTACAAATCATTCCTTTTGTACACTCTCAGAGTGACAGACCTGTAAGAAACCCTCAAGGTCTCCTGGGGGTCACTTTGAGAACCACTACTTCAGTTGTATTGTTAGACACAAGTATTGGAAGAGAGACTCCTCTGTTTGATGACTTAAAAAGTGTGGACGAGTACTTAATGCACTTACGTAACTTTCCTCTTCTATCCCGGATTTGAACCCGGTTTCCTGCGCAAGTGCTGACATTTTTTATCATTGAGCCAATGGAGCCTGCCTGCTTGCTCGGGGGATAGAATTAATCTTGACCGGTCAAAATTGTTTCAAAATTGTCGGGTCAAAATTCATATCGGATCTTGTGTCTAGGTGAGACATGACCTTTTGACACCATCTAAATGTCTCAATTGAAGAGCAGGGAGACAAAATACAAACCACCCCAATTGTATAAGTTATATTGTATTATTCTACCATACAGATTGGACAAAATTACATTTTATTCATTTAAAACAAAGTTTAATATACAAGTCAAATTAAAAAAGCTTTATTATTTTAGATAAACAAACAAATAAATCCCAGGTCACATTTGGACTGGACCTCAAACTCCACTGACATGTTCTTGTCTCTCTCTCTCTCTCTCTGAAGGGGAATGTCTACTGCATCGCTGCTGGGCCTGCCCAACTGCAGCGCCGCTCTGTCCCAGCCAATCGTCATCTCCGACACGCCCAGCCCGGCGGTCAGCATCATCACCATTCACAGCGACACGGACACGGAGGACGAGCCCAAGTTCCACCCTGGCAGGTTAGTGAGGACGACCTAACCCTTTCCTTCGACACAGGAAACCACGTTATAAATGATAATGCCCTCCTTTAGATTTGTCTAGTTTTTAGGTTTATTTAGTCACGTTTGAAACAGTCCATACACACTTAAAAGGCACCGGCCTACATTAAAGGCAATGTGGGGAAAGACTCAAATGCAGAATAAATAATGGACCTTGATATGAAAACGGTCGAAAACCACTGGTCTATAGGGGGGGCGTCAACAAGTGTCATTTGGTAGCGTATTTGTGGGGTATAAACAGGTTACAATTAAACCCCTCTTTCTCGTTTTCTTCTTAACTCATTTCCTGCCAGAATTATTTCAGATTTTTAGCTGTAGACTGCCAGAGATTTTTCATTGAAAAAAAAAATTCTCAGGAGCCGAGATACAGATTTTTTAAGTTTTAAGTTAACAATGAAGTGGATAGGAGTTTAAATCTTTGATATATCATATCTCCTTGGTCTTTGGGTCTAAAAATAAGAAAAAAACGATCTATTTTTTAAATAGAACGCAGATCTGCGTCTTTGGCAGCCAGGCGAGAAATTAAATAGAACGCAGATATGCGTCTTTGGCAGCCAATGTGTTAAAATTGCTAAATACAACTCGCAAGTACCGTACTTAGTATCGATAAAATCGATTATTTGCATTGCAAAACGATTTGATACGATACAAAGTCAAACGATACTATATTTTGTTGTTTTCATATCGATACAGTAGATCGTTGAAAATTCAAAAACGATTTTTCGATACGGTTACTATAACTTTTCACCTCTACTATACCATCCATGAATGTCCTGCAGTCAGTGGTGGAAAGTAACTAAGTACATTTACTTGAGTACTGAACTTAAGTACAATTTTGAGGTATTTGTACTTTACTTGAGTATTTCCAATTTTCAATACTTTTACTTCTACTCCACTACATCTCAGAGGCAAATATTGTACTTTTACTCCACTACATTTATTTGAAAACTTTAGTTACGAGTTACTTTTCAGATATAAATTATGATATAATGAAACATACATTAACCACTTTAGCCCTATTTTATACATAGGCTATTTGAAAATAGCCGATCTACAAGCTCACAACGTGTCGCGATGCGACGCGTTGTGAGCTTGTAGATCTGCTATTTTCAAATATTTAGTACTTTTACTTTTGATACTTTAAGTACATTTTGATGCCAATACTTTTGTACTTTTACTCAAGTACATTTTTTATTCTGGACTTTTACTTGTAACAGAGTATTTTTATATTGCAGTATTGGTACTTTTACTTAAGTAAAGAATTTGAGTACTTTTTCCACCACTGCCTGCAGTCCACTGACATCTTTGTTTCTCGTGTGTGTGTGTGTGTGTGTGTGTGTGTGTGTGTGTGTGTGTGTGTGTGTGTGTGTGTGTGTGTGTGTGTGTGTGTGTGTGTGTGTGTGTGTGTGTGTGTGTGTGTGTGTGTGTGTGTGTGTGTGTGTGTGTCTGTGTCTGTGTCTGTGTCTGTGTGTGTGTGTCTGTGTGTGTGTGTCTCTGTGTGTGTGTGTGTGTGTGTGTGCGCGCGCAGTGTGGGCCTGAGCCAGCGGACCAACGTGATCAGCTGTGTGACCCTGCACGACTCGGACTCGTCCAACGCCAGCCCCCTGACCCCCCTGACCCCCCTGCCCCGCTCCCACCACCACCACCACCACCTGTCCGTCAGCGCCATGCCCTCGCGCCAGGCCAAGTCCCTGGCGGTGGTGGCGCCTTCGGTCAACAAGGGCCACGTGTCGGACAGGGGCTCCTCGGCGTCCCGCGCACGCCTGGTTGACACCTGTGAGTATCTCGTTCAGTGGTGGAAAGTAACTAAGTACATTTACTCAAGTACTGTACTTAAGTACAATTTTGAGGTATTTGTACTTTACTTGAGTATTTCCAATTTCCAATACTTTTACTTCTACTCCACTACATCTCAGAGGCAAATATTGTACTTTTACTCCACTACATTTACTTGAAAACTTTAGTTGCTAGTTACTTTTCAGATATAAACTATGATATAATGAAACATACATTAACCATTTTAGCCCTATTTTATACATAGGCTATTTGAAAATAGCAGATCTACAAGCTCACAACGCGTCGCATCGCGACGCGTTGTGAGCTTGTAGATCGGCTATTTTCAAATATTTAGTACTTTTACTTTTGGTACTTTAAGTACATTTTGATGCCAATACTTTTGTACTTTTACTCAAGTAAATTTTAAATTTTGGATTTTTACTTGTAACAGAGTATTTTTATATTGCAGTATTGGTACTTTTACTTAAGTACAGAATTTGAGTACTTTTTCCACCACTGGTCTTTGATTACAACAAATCAAAACACACTTGTGTGGGCTTAACCCATTAAGACCTGAGGCCGATTCTAAAACCTGAGGCCGATTGTAAAAATGTTTTTTTTTTAAACAAAAAAAATATAAAACAAAATAAATATTAAATTATACTTTCCTTCTCTTGGTTTAACCCATTGAGACCTGAAGCCGATTCTACATGTCTCCTAAATCTCAACAGTTTTCTGAAAAACGTATGTTTCTATATCAGTGGTGCTCAATCTTTTTCATGTCAAGGACCCCCGAGTTGATATGTATTTGGCCGCGGACCCCCATCAAAATATCTTGTTCCAGGGACCCCCCAGAAGCAAAGATTTGAGTTACAAATGTTCGCTTTAAAAATATATATATTCAAAGATTTGCACACATTTTCACAAATTTTCTAAAATAGCAGATATACAAGCTCATAGCGTGGCACTCGGTGCCGCGCTATGAGCTTGTATATCTGCTATTTTTGAATAGCCCAAAGTGTAAAATAATGCTTCTTTAGCTCAAATCTAAAAATGACACAGTTCCAGGTCTTAATGGGTTAAAAAGACGTTGGAATACATACTGGAAGGCTTTTACTTTACTGTTAATAAAGTATTCAATTCAATTCCAGTCTTGAAAGCATTGCCAATAACCAAATGATGTGAAATGTTTGTTGTGTTCCCAGTGAGCTACATGAAGCCAAAGAGATCAGCCAGGCAGCCCTGCAGCTCAGGGGAGAGCATGGAGCGGCAGAGACTGGTGCCCAGTCAGTCTCACCCTTTGAACCTCAGCCAGGTGAACAAGCTCTCCTCGCTTTTTGTTTTTTTATCTTGTGCCCCGTGTAACGAGGCCTGTTGCTGCCAGTGGTGGAAAAAGTTAAAAAAAAATGTTTTACCTAAGTAAAAGTATCAATACTGCAATGTAGAAATACTCTGTTACGAGTAAAAGTCCGTAATTCAAAATTTACTTCAGTAAAAGTACAAAAGTATTGGTATCAAAATGTACTTAAAGTACCAAAAGTAGAAAGTACTCATTTCTCAAATTTTCAAATGGATGAAATGTATAGACCTGTAGTGATGAAGTGGTTAATTTATGTTTTGTAATAACAATCAAAATCTACAAAGTAACTAGTAACTGAAGTTTTCAAGTAATTGTAGTGGAGTAAAAGTACAATATTTGCCTCTAAGATGTAGTGGAGTAGAAGTAAAAGAACTGAAAATTTAAAAAAAAAAGTAAAAATGCCACAAATTTTTACTTAAGTACAGTACTTGAGTAAATGCACTTAATTACTTTCCACCACTGCCTGTGCTGCCACCATGAATTCATTTAGCATGAAGAGTTTTGATGATAAAAGGATGAAGCAGTCACACTGGGGTAGCCTCAGTGGATTTATTGTTTAACGGAAAATGTTTTCGACAAGCACAATGTTTTTTTCTGCTGGGTCATAACTCTGGAGAAGGCTTTGTTTGTCTTGGTTTATGTTTAATAAAAGTGCACGTTGCACGGAGGGCGGCGTGTGTGTGTGACTGCTTCATCGCATTTCAACTTGATCTCTTCACCGTGGTCTACGACAAGCAGTTCCCAAATGTTTTAGCTCGAAATTTTATGTCTTCCTCGTGACCCAAACTAGTGAAAAGGGCAGATCTACTGGCATCTGCTTTTTTCACTGAGGTTAGTTTTTTTTTATGGCATTTCTTAGATTTATTTTTTAAATATATGAAGTATTTATGTATTTATTTCAGAAAATGTTAGATGTTTTAAAATATTTTAGATTTTTTTTGTTTTTACAACAAAAAAAAAAGCCGGGATATTTAATCGAGACCCATCAAAAGTTGAAACGGTGGTCTACAACACTGGTGTGTGTGCTCCTCCCTTTGTCTTGCATGAAGAATAAAACAATAATAATCCATGAAGCTTTAACCCATTGAGACCTGAAGCCGATTCTACATGTCTCCTAAATCTCAACAGTTTTCTGAAAAACGTACGTTTCTATATCAGTGGTGCTCAATCTTTTTCATGTCAAGGACCCCCCAACATGATATGTATTTGGCCGCGGACCCCCATCAAAATATTTTGTTCCAGGGACCCCCGAGAAGCAAAGATTTGAGTTAAAAAGATTTGCACACATTTTCACGATTTTTTCAAAAATAGCAGATCTACAAGCTCGTAGCGCGGCACTCGGTGCCGCGCTATGAGCTTGTAGATCTGCTATTTTTGAATAGCCAAAGTGTAAAATAATGCTTTTTTAGCTCAAATCAAAAAATGACACAGTTCCAGGTCAGTACCCATACCTGTGTGTGTGTGTGTGTGTGTGTGTGTGTGTGTGTGTGTGTGTGTGTGTGTGTGTGTGTGTTTCCCAGGTCCAGCCGGTGGTGTCCTCGTCTCAGGAGCGCTTGGTGGTGGGGGGCGGAGCCTCCTCCTCCCACCACCACCACCACAGCGGCGGTTCGTCGTCTTTGCGCCGCCAGCAGACCTTCCCCCCGGCGGCCGCCTCCCACTATAACTTCCAGGAGGTGTCGGCCCTGGCCTCGGTGGTGGGGGTGGTCCCCCCCTCGGTGGTGGTGGGGCCCCCCAGCCTCTACACCTACCCGGCCTCGGCCGCCCTGTCCTCGGCCTCGCAGGCCATGGAGCACCTGTTGGGGCGCGGCCACCACGCCCACCACGCCCACCACCACGCCCACGGCCACGCCCACCACCACGGACACCACTCCCCCTCCTCCTCCGCCGCCTACGCGGCGGCCGCCTCGTACGCCTCGTCCTCCTCCTCCTCCTCGTCCCGGAGAGGAGACTCGTCGTCCGGGGCCGGTCGGAAGGACCACACCACCACCACGACCTCCTCCTCCTCCGTGGGCGTGGTGGGAGGCCTGCTGCACGGCCTGCCCGCCGCCTACCAGCACCCGTTTGCCGGCGTGGGCTCGCCCTACGTGAGCGTGACGCCGCGGGCCGAGGCCTACGGCGGCGCCTACCAGCTCAGCCCCAGGCGTCTGACGCAGTACCCCTACCTATGAATGAATTAACCCTTTAAGACCTGAGGCCGCTTCTAAACATTTTACAAGCTCGTAGCGCGGCACTCGGTGCCGCGCTATGAGCTTGTATATCTGCTATTTTTGAAAAATCGTGAAAATTATTTTTTTACATTTTTTTCCGAAAAACTGGAAAAAAATGTAAAAAAATAATTTTCACGATTTTTCAAAAATAGCAGATCTACAAGCTCGTAGCGCGGCACTCGGTGCCGCGCTACGAGCTTGTATATCTGCTATTTTTGAATAGCCTAAAGACATCTAAAAGTGACACAAATGCGTTCCAGGTCTTAATGGGTTAAAGAGCCACTATCGTCACAAATGATGGCTCGCACGTTTAAAGGAGAAATCCGGACTAGCCGTTTTCTTACCTTTTTTTTATATGATGTTATATCCGAGGACGAGTGGCACAGTAGAAGATTTTCATAACTCCATGCCAAGTCCACCGCAGGTAAAAAAAACGTGAGCGGATGGTCCGTGCGCTAAATCACTTATTTATTTTTTGTTCATATTGACAGAAAACTTAGTTAAGATGCGCCCCTCCCTCCGGAAGTCTCGCAAGACGAGATTTCACCCGTGATTTCTATCCAAGTCTGCTTGTAGTTACTTCGGCGGCCCATTTGGGACAATAACACTGTGGCGAGGTTTCTGTCAATATGAACGTCAGATTTGACAAACAAAAAAAAGCGCGCGGACCACACGCTCACGTTTTTAGAATGAAACATTTCCACTGTACCACTCGTCCTGGGATATAATAACATCATATGAACGTAAGAAAAAGGCTAGTCTGGAATTCTCCTTTGACAACACACTTAAGAACCCCCCTCCCCCTGTGTGCTATCTGTCACAAGGGGACTTTTAGACATTTACTGGAGCAATTATGGCAGATTTTAAAGATGGTCAACATGTTTCATCATTGCTGGTTTTTAACTGTGAGGCAGTGTTTTCACTTCCGGCTAGTTTTACTTGCTCCTTTTTTTTGGACTATTTTAACATTCTGTGATGTTATTTTTAGTATTATTTGATATTTTATCATTTTATTATTTTCCTGTAGGGAAATCATGTCTCTCTTTTGTTTTTTGACCTATATATATATTTTATCCCTATGTTATTCAGATGTAGTGTAAAAACCTTGTGGTAAAGATGTATTTGACACATTATGTTTGTTATGTTTGAGGCGTTTTTGTGTTGGAAGAGAGAGAGTTCTCCTTCCTCGCAGCGCTGCAGTGACACTTTTGGTTTTAATCCTAGGAGCCTAGCACACATGGCTAGTTTATAGCTACCAAACAAAGATGGTTTCAGGTCGTTTGTGTTCTTGTCTTATCGTTAGTTAACAAAGTTAGTTAATTCACACTAATCCACTGATTATTCCCTGTGTGTTTTTTGCATAAAATAATGTTTATGACTATAGCTACCCACGTTTTTCCATTTTATTTTATTATGCATAAATTATGTTTTTGTCGATGGGTGTGAGGTGTTGCAGAGGAAGGTTTTTTTTATTTTTATTTTTTGGCACGCTGAAGTAATTATAAAGATGTCTATAAAGAGTTCTGTTTAAGTCGAGAGAAAGGTATCATTAAGCTGTGATGGATCATGTATAATTTAAATGCACGTTAGTTTGACGATTACTTTTGTAGTGACGGTGTTTCGTAAAAAAGACGCGGCCTCATGCAATAGTAACTTTTTAACTTTCAACTGTGAGTGTTGAATGTATTAAGTTGATGATGGAAAATTAATAACTTTGTCCACTGTTAGGAAACGATTGAAAAACTTAATGAACTTAAAAACAACAAAAAAAAAGGACTTTGGAAAAGGTTTGAATGTGGCTTATATATATATATAAGACACATATAATACAGGAATAATTCCGGTTCATATGAAATAATGTATCACATCTGCAACAAGTTGTACACATAAATGAACGTAGAAAATGAACGATTTTTTTTGTTTTTTTGCTTTTGATTATGGATCTGTAAAAAAATGATAATTAACCAGAAACTAAGGGAGTGCTAACTACCCCCTGCTTCTGAGTGTTGGTGATGATGAAATGGACATCGTTTTGACATGTGAGTTCATGTCTGATGAGCTGACTAGCAGCAGTATACTACCAATCACTGTAGTGTGTGGCATTTGATCATGTTTTGAAAATGTTGTCAAACCTGCTTGGCCGGTCCTACTTAACGTTGGTGAGAGCTGTGTCATCACCATCCACTGTATACTAACATTATATACAGTTAGTCGAAACTGATCCTCATTACAAGACTATTTAAAACCTGAATTAAGACCTGAGGCCGATTCTACAAATGTCTTCTGAATCAGTAGTTCTCACACTTTAAGATTTTTCAAAAATGTTCAAAAACAGCAGATGTGCAAGCTCACAGCGTGGCAGAAAGTGACACGCTTGTGAGCTTGTATATCTGCTGCTATTGAATAGCCAACGCTAAAATCTAAAATGACACTGATGCTTTCCTGGTTTTAATGAGCTAAAGTCAGTGGTCCTCAAACCTTTTAAAATCAAGGACCCCCGTAACTCGAGTGAGAGTATACAAACATGTGTACACTCTCAAGTTACAGACGTGTAAGGGTCTATTTGGACCCCCTCAAGGACCCCTGGAGGTCCCTGGAGAACCACTGCTATAAGTTGATCAACTATCAAACCTGCAAAAATAATTGAGGTTTGAATGGAGGATGTTGGAAGTGTCGTCATAACCGATTTTGACATTTTAACATGTACGGTATGCATTGTACTGTATGATATAAATACAGTTTGTAAGATTAGTGTGCAAGACCAGTTCCCGAGGCTGGTCGGATTACACAGTAGAGGAAAACAACTGTGAGAACACTGAACTTGGCAGGTTTAAAGCTTTCCGTCTGTCTCTGCAGATCAAAGTTATGAAATTCAAGGCGCCCTATTCGTTCTATATGAGTGAGCGAGTCACATCTAAATCCCCAAGTTATATGCAAATGAGACTTTCATTACTTTTAGGAACCCTTTGATGTTGTGTTGATAATCAGTTGTGTTTAAATGTCTGAATATTTAACTGTTTGTGTTTCATTTTGACATGGTTTAGTAGAGAGGCTGTCTGATAGAACTAATTCAGGGAAAATGTTTAGGCTCAAATAATTCACTATCACTGTTTTCAATAAAATAACCTCAAGTCCAACAACTGATGACTGTTTTATTCCTCTGAATAAATGATGCATGCGTTCAGTGTTTGGCAACTCATTCCACTTTACCTGTAGTCTACAGGTAAACACATGATCTACAGGCTGTAGATCATATGTCACACTAAACAAAAATGGTGCTAAATAGTGCTAAAAGTGGTTATTTGAATCGTGATTATGTTCTAGACTCAGGTTCTGGCCGCTACGCTACCCTCACACCTGCGTGGCACCGCCGATCCAACCAATATGTCTGAGTCTGTGCTGTGAATTCAAGGCTTCATGGAGTGTGTAATTGATAGAAAATAAGTATTTTTTGGGTGAACTATTCTTTTAAAGGAGGAGTTCACCCAAAAAATACTTATTTTCTATCAATTACACACCCCATGAAGCCTTGATTTCATGGATTTCTTTTTGTTTTTGTGGCATTCCTAAGACAATAATTTGATGACTGTGTGTATTTCTGGTAGGAGACACAAATAATCTACTTTGAGTCTCCTACCGGATACATTAGCCGGTAGGAGACGGGAATCAAATTATTAGCTTAGGAATGCGACAAAAACAAAAACGAATCCATGGATTCAAGGCTTCATAGGGTGTGCAATTGATAGAAAATAAGTCATTTTTTTTGGGTGAACTCCTCCTTTAAGTGTCTTGTTCAGGGACACTTTGACACATTGCTGAGGCCTGGGGATCAACCTGGGATTTAAGGCTTGCCAGGCAGGCTCTCTAACCATTCAGCTATGGCCACATCATCAGCAGAGATTCTAAGGCGGTTCTACTCTGTAACAGTAAAGTGGTTTCAGGGGCAACAAGCAAAATGAGGAATAATATAATAAAAGACTGTCTTGCTAATAAAGTGTCATGTCTCTAATTTGTATAGAGTCTATACCACAAATATGACAGTAGACAAGCACACTAAGCTTTGTACATTGACATTACATGAACGTGATGGGTCATTCGCACGTCCCCCCCATGTCCATTGCCGCATTGACAATGCATTGGGCGCTTAAAGTTAAATATTTCCAAAACTACAAATGATTTCAAAGAAAAAATCTCAAGCCTGCATGTCCACAGTAAGGTAGAATTTTAAAATTGTGCATGGAGTTTCTAGGTGAAAGATTTTTTAGGGGGTTTTTTTGTGCCAAAATCCTCCATCGACCTCCATTATACATTTCTGAACTTTTAAAGGAGTATATTTCTAAAACTATGAAACATTTCAAAGATTCATTTTCAGGCAAACATGTCCACAGTAAGATGAACATTTTAAAGTATGAATGGGGTTATGTATGTAGGACTAGTAGCCTGCCAAAGTTTGTACTTTTCCCCCTAATATCTATAAAAGCAGTGATGGTCAATGGCAAAATGCACATTTAAAGGGAAAAAATAATTCTGTGTTATTTTCCCTTTAATGTCATCAAAATACAAATCCGTTATTGTTATAGTCATTAAATAGAGTTGCATCTTCCATATCCGTGTGGCTCAAGAGATATACCAGGGATTTATAAGCTAAAGGTTTAGAGTTTGAAACTCCTTAATATAATTTTTCACTCTCAATCTAAAATCGAAGAGGTTGGTTAAGTATTGCATTCTTACGTGAGTTTTCCATGTTAGTGTGGCTCGAGGTATTATTCAGGGTTTTATAAATAAAAGGTTCAGCGATCGAACCTTATTATTATCATCACTCTCTCTAAATTCTAAAAGGTGGGTTAAATATTACATTCTCGGTTGCATCTTCAATTAGCCTGGCTCCACCCCCTGAATCCTTTGCCTAGCATTCAGGTCTGGTGATAGCCTGACACTCAGCCTGAATTTTCATTTCGTTTCACTCCATTATTCAGTCTGAAAGCCCTCTCCATAGACCATATTCACACGGCAGCCATATTGGAATTTAACATTGAAAGTGCCGCCACCCGGGGTGGCTACTTTCATTGACTTCATAGAAACATGGCCGCCGTTTGAATATGGTCTATGCAGCGGAGTTCTGAGATGGGGGCGTGGCCAAAGTGGGACTCCACTATGAGCCAACGCGATTGGTTCATACTGGATTGTCCCGATCCCGATTCGTCGGTCAGATTTTCAACCGAGCAACACCCGCCTTCGAAAGCGTCACCAGACCCTGAATGCTAGGCAAAGGATTCAGGGGGTGGAGCCAGGCTAGTCTGGTGACGCTTTCGAAGGCGGGTGTTTCTCGGTTGAAAATCTGTACGACGAATCGGGATCGGGACAATCCAGTATGAACCAATCGCGTTGGTTCATAGTGGAGTCCCACTTTGGCCACGCCCCCATCTCAGAACTCCGCTGCATTGAGAGGGCTTTCAGACTGAATAATGGAGTGAAACGAAATGAAAATTCAGGCTGAGTGTCAGGCTAATCTTCAATGCCAGTGTGGCTCAAACGTTAAATCAGTGTTTTATAAACAGAAAGTTTAAGGGCCAAAGCTCCAGAAAAAAAAAATCACTCTCCGTCTAAATTCTCAAAGGTGGGTGAAGTAATACATTCTCTATTGCATCTTCCATGCCAGCAAGCATGTGAGATAAATCAGTGATTTATGAACCGTTGGTTAAAGGTTCAAAACTCCTAAAGAACTTTTCACTCTCCATCTAAATTCTAAAAGGTGGGTTAAGTATCACATTCTTAGTTAATTATTACATTCTCAATTCCATCTTCCATGCTAGCATGTCATGTGAGTCAGGAGCCTACAAACCATGGCTCAAATGATGAATCAAGGGTTTATAAACAGAAAGTTTAAGGACCAAAACTCCAGAAGGAAAAGAATCACTCTCCGTCTACATTTTCAAAGGTGGGTGAAGTATTACATTCTCAGTTAATCATTACATTCTCAATTGCATGTTGCATGCTAGCATGTCACATGAGTCAGGAGTACAAACCATGGCTCAAATGATAAATCAGGGGTTCATAATCGGAATATTGTGGGTTCAAAACTCCCGAAGAACATTTTTCACTTTCCATCTAAATTGTGAAAGGTGAGTTAAGTATTACATTCCCGTTTACTTCTCCCATGCTAGCATTGCTCACATGATAAATCAGGGTTTTAGAATCTGAAGGTTCTGGGTTCAAAGCTCTCAAAGAGCATTTTTCACTTTCCATCTAAATTGTGAAAGGTGGGTTAACTATTACATTCCCGAATGCTTCTTCCATGCTAGCATGGCTCAGATGATAAATCAAGGGTTTAAAATCCGAAGGTTCTGGGTTAAAAGCTCCCAAAGAGCATTTCTCACTTTCCATCTAAATTGTAAAAGGCGAGTTAAGTATTACATTCCCAATAATAGCGCTTATGCCAGCGTGGCTCAATAGATGAATCAGGAGTTAATAAAGCAAAGGTTCTGGGTTCAAAACTCCCAAAGAGCATTTTTCACTTTCCATCTAAATTGTAAAAGGTGAGTTAACTATTACATTCCCAATTGCATCTTCTATGCCAGCGTGGCTAAATAGATGAATCAGGGCTTTATAAACCAAAGGTTCTGGGTTCGAAACTCCCAAAGAGCATTTTTCACTTTCCATCTAAATTGTAAAAGGTGAGTTAAGTATTACATTCCCAATTGCAACTTCTATGCCAGCGTGGCTCAATAGATGAATCAGGGGTTTCTAAACCAATGGTTCAGGGTTCAAAGCTCAAGTAATACAAAAGACCACCCCAACAACTA
This sequence comes from Gymnoscopelus braueri, assembly GCF_963280865.1. Lineage (NCBI taxonomy): Eukaryota > Metazoa > Chordata > Actinopteri > Myctophiformes > Myctophidae > Gymnoscopelus > Gymnoscopelus braueri. The sequence continues at coordinate 5,665,850 of NC_137612.1, read as the reverse complement.
ATACAAAATATCTCAAACAACCAAAACAACAATCAATACAAAACTTCAAAGTGCCTCAATAAAAAAACATAAAACAGTGGTCAAAAAAATAACAAATAAATCAGCTATAATACTAATAATGTCAATGACATACAACAACAATTGCTTTGCTTCGTATGTAAATTTATTAAGCTCCTCCCACTGGAGGTGAGCTTTACCCATGCTCCTCCCCCTCCTACCGGAGCTAAAAGAGGGCGTGAGGAGGGAGGCGGGCTGATTCCACGCTCCTCGCCTTAAAAAGAGCAAAGATAGAGATTTACCAGGACCAAGATTCAAACCCCCAACCTTCCACCTGCGAGGCCTCTCCTTTTCTCTTGCGCCACCAGGCTTTTCACACTAATTAGAAACTTGAGGTCATATTTGAAGTTTAAGAGAGAGGTGGCAGGTAAAAAGTTGAAAGTCTACAGCAAACACCTCTCCCCCTGACAGAATGACTGAATCTACTAGATTCACTGATGATCAGGGTTCATTATGACACAACTTTTTTGAGTTTTAGGTTAGTTAAAAACCATCTGTTGGAAAAAAAAAATGCAACAGATGGTTGGAGAGCAAACAGAGGTATCTTAAAGTCATTTATCAATTTCAGAAGACCAAAACTAGCAGTTTTAATCAAGAGTGTGAACCTGGCTCAGAGTTCAAACAAAATAAGAGCAATACACTTAAACAGAATTGATTATGAATATAAAGACAAAGGCTAATTAACCAATTGTTTATGAGTGAGTTAGTCTGCAGAATCTGTAGTGGATGTGTGTAAAGCAGTGGTTTTCAAAGTGGGGTCCAGGGGACCCTCATGGTTTCTTGAGGGGGTTCTGAATGTCCCCTTACATTTCTTTAACTCCAGAGAGTGTACAAAATGGACCCCTAATGGTCCATTGTACACTCAGAGATATGGGGGTCATTGAAATTAAAATGTCTTAGAAGTAAGGAGTTGGATGATGGATGCAAAACAAAAGACAAACAAGCCAAAATGTGAGAGGGGAGAATGAGAGACTCCAAAAGTAATGAAGACTGCTGTCACTATGCGAGTCAGGAGGGAGTGCAGGACAGAAAGACCAAGGCAGACTAGTTCAGATACAAGGGGTTTTCTTTTTTTTATTATGACAAAAACCAGGGAACACAAGGAGCACGAGAAGGACTAGGAGGGCACTTGCAAGTTTCACTTGTAAAAGCACAAGAAAGCCTACACTGTACATACTTATACACCAAATCAAGGAGACTAGATCAAACACGAAGATACTCACAGACAACTACATATACAACAAACAGACTGGCAGTGAAGGGCAAACAGAAAAACATTAGAGACACAGGTGCTTATCTATGGACAATCAACACACGATTGGCTAGGGCTAAACAAGACACAGGTGAACAACATTTGCAAATGACAGGGTGAGACAAGACAGGTACTGTAGCAGCAAACAGGAAACACTCAGACATCACTACAAAACAAAAGGTACACAAGTGTAAATTAAAACTAGAACTAAGAAGATATATTTCTAAAATATGTAAAGAAACACAACTCACAACTGTATCGTAAAACACCAAGTATAACTAAGAAACAAGGAACACAACAAGAAAACACAACAGTTATTGTTGAAAGACATCTGTTGGAACATTTTTCTCTGCACCCAGATTTACTCTTTCATTGAGAGCAAACAGAGGGATGTTTAAATGTCCATGTTTTGTAGTTTTTGAGATATATAACTTTTAAAACATACATCTGAAAACCAACAAGGACATCTTTCCAACTTTTACCTGGTGGGTCCCGGGTGCTTTTACCTTTTATCTAATCTTTTAGTGAAGACCACGCAAGTGAACCGAACAAGAGGATCCCAGGGAGACATCAAATTTCTCTTTTGGGTCTTGAGACTAAGACCCAAAAGAGAAATTTGATGTCTCCCGGCCTGGAATCATACGAGGAAGTAAAATGTATAATAAGCAAGAAAGGAAACTTGGTCGCAATAAATAGATCCAGATCCAGCGTGGCAAAGTATTGCCGAAAAAATTTAATGCACAAGTCGTCCAAAAATATATACAATTTATATATATAGTCCATAAACATGAGGAGTTTAAGTGAATATCGCCTACTAATCTACAATGCTATTATATGCGCCATGCATGCAATGTTGAGATTACATGGAATCCGTATATATCTGCAGTGCCGTCCACGGGAGTAACGGGGGTCCCCGGGGGGTCACCGTTACCCGCGGCGGTAAGGGGGGGGGCCCCGTTGCGGTAACGGGGTACCCGCAACGGTAACGGGGGCTCCCCGTTGCGGTGACGGGGGTCGCCGTTAACCCGCGGCAGTAACGGGGGGGGGGGGTCCCCGTTGCGGTGACGGGGGTCGCCGTTACCCGCGGCAGTAACGGGGGGGGTCCCCGTTACGGTGACGGGGGTCGCCGTTACCCGCGGCAGTAACGGGGGTCCCCGTTGCGGTGACGGGGGTCGCCGTTACCCGTGACAGTATGCTTAAAGAGCAATCTGGTCAAATTATTTCTCCATTGACTAGAAATTGATAATTTAAAATATGCTCCTCATTGACATTGTACAAGAGGCTCTTTTAAGCCCGTCACTAATAATTTACACACACACACACACACACACACACACATATATATATATATAGTATATATATATATATATATATATATATATATATATATATATATATATATATATATACATATATATATATATATATATATATATATATATATATATATATATGTGTGTGTATGTATGTATAAATATATATTTAATTCTCCTATATATAATCCTGGCTAAATTAAGCCAGGATAGGTGTTAAATCCAGGCTTAACCCCCAATTCTGCTTTCGTGAAATAGGGCCCTGGTGTAAGTATGTAGGATTAGTAGCCTGCCAAAGTTTGTACTTGTTTCCCTTTCAATGTCCATTGCAGCATTGATGGACGATTTTGATGGACGATTTTGGGACCTCAAAAAAACACTTTCACCTAGAAACTCTATTCACAGTTCAAAAATTCCACCTTACTGTGGACATGCATGCTTGAGATTTTTTCTTTGAAATCATTTGTAGTGGAGATATTTAACTTTAAGCGCCCAATGCATTGTCAATGCGACAATGGACATTTAAAGGGAAACGAGTACAAACTTTGGCACTTTGGCAGGCTACTAATCCTACATACGTACACCTAGTAAACCCATTCATACTTTAAAATGTTAATTTTACTGTGGACATTTTTGCCTGGGTTCGAATCCCGACCGGTACATTCAGACATTTTCCAAAAGAGCCGATCTACAATCTGCACTGTATGACATAATTCTCTTACTCCATTCATTATAACAGAGATGTTATTAGACACTAAGCTATCCATGTCAACACGTCTTTAAACTCTAGGAGTCTCAACAGTCTAAGTGACTACCGTTTAATCTAGCTGAAGAGGGAATTCATGGACCACAGTTTAGCACAATTTTAACATCCCAGATCGATCGAAATATTAATCCACTGTGCCGACTAATACACCATGACATAGGAGTATGTGCTAAAGATGTAATCACAGGGCTATCTCATCATAACCTTTATTTCAACTCGGAGTACAGTTGAGGGCAAGCCCTCATTTTCAATGTAGCCGAGATACAACATAGAGCATAATCAACAGGAATACATTTACATACATCTGCTCGATATATTATAATAAAAAGTGCATTCAGGTATTATGAATCAATGAATTGAGTGCTAACATTTAATGTAAACATACACAACAGGACAAAGGTGAAACAGTAAGCACAGCGCTGCAGGGAATCGAACCCTGTTCCCAGTAGAAATCAGGAGTACCGACTACCAGTGCTTTTTTGCCATGTTGACACCATATGTCCATACTTGTGCAACAGGGTGGTAAGAATGAAATAGCCAACTACGCCACCTAAGGAATTGCACCTTAGGAAATCATGATTCTAATCTAAATCTGGAAGTACACCGGTCCTGATTATACAGAATAACTCCCCACAAGGTTCGTTGTACATTTAATGATAGAGGCAGAGGCGTGATCAAGTACAAAAGCATTAATGGCATTTTATTTTGTACAAACAATTAAAACAATGGAATTTCACCACGAAGAGTATTGGCTGCATATTGACATGAACAGTAGCATACACAAATATAATAAGGGGGCAGACATAAACTAACAGACCAGGGTTTTGGGGCTCACCAACAAGGACAGGGCCACCCGAGCCGGGGGAGGGGGAACCCCCACGAGCCAGGGCAACCACACGCACACACACCAAAAGCAAAGGGTGGTTTGTCCTGGCACACAGCGACGGGGGTCACCACCACCACCGGAGGGCACCATGCCCAGCCTAGTCCCCAACTCTGGTCCTAACAAAAGAAACAAACAAATGTTTACACACGGAATTACAGATAACCGTCAACATAGGGCACTTAATATTAGCTGTATTATAAAAGTATCATAACAGGTCATAGAGATGGTTGCTGGAGTAATGGGTCCCTCCAGCCAACACTGGATCCAGTTAACTTTAAGCCAAACAGTACTCATTGGAAGACCAGCAGTTTCAACCCAGGCAAAGCAGCAGTGCCGTCAGTCACTTATACACCCCCCCATGAGGTAGGTCACTAGCAGAACAAAAACTGTTTAAACTAGAAAAAGTGCTCCTCGGAGCACAGGTCTCCGCCAGGTCAGGTACGTTATTGTGGCCTCCTGGTGGCGCTATAATAGGCCAATGTGAAAAGGGTGCCATTTGTTCAAGGGCTTTTCACTGCAATCGGACACTGCATTCATGATTTGAGGCATCTTGTTCCAAAAATATGTTTGCAAAATTAGACCTGCTGGTGGCGCTATAACAGGCCAATGTGGAAAGGGTGGCATTTCTTCGTCGGCCTAATAGAAATGTGCGTGTGAAATTTCACGGAAATCGCAAGCTGCGTTCATGATTAGAGGCATTTTGTTCAAAACGGACCAATCCTGCAAACTTTGGAAGCCAATCTTAGGCAATCAGGATGGAATATGGGAAATCGGATGAATCCGTGTTGATCACATGACTATAGAGATACTGTGTACCGATTTGTGTGATGTTTGGACAAAATCTGTAGGAGTAGTATCAATAAATGTGTTTTGCACATATCGGCCTCCTGGTGGCGCTATAACAGGCCAATCTGAAAAATTTGGGCCAGAGGTTCTGAGTTGGCATCCAGGGAGTGTGTGTGCACAGTTTCGCAGCGGCCGGGCCAACGGTGCCAGAGATTAGCTGCTAACGGACGGACAGGACGGACACACGGACGGACAGGGGGTAAAACGTACTCTCTCGCCAGGCCGAAACAATTACTCTGGGTGCCACAAGGCGAGCTGGCGAGGAATAGTGAACCTACCTGCCATACATGGCTAGCTAAACCCACATCAAAACCCCCAGGTCAGTCCAAGTAGGCCATTTATGATCAGTGCACCCAGGTTGTAGCACCTGAAGGCTAAAACAAAACTAGTTTACAGGACGCATTCTACAGCTCATGATCGCTTAAACAAAAACAAACATAACCGCACTGGTGGTAACTGGTGAAAGCCAAAGCTCCAGCCGAACAGGCAAGCTTTGACAGGTAACTGGTAAGAGCCACAGCTCCAGCCCAACAGGCAAGCTTTGAATGAATCTGCTCGCTCAAACTGATTTCCCTGCTGCCTTTATACAGCTGTCTCAATTACAGACAGGTGTCAGTTGTCCCCCTAATAGAGTGGGTGGAGACTGAGTAGAGGTGGCATAGGAGAGAGAGAGAGACTATGTCCACCCTGCTACACGCAAGTACTGTGCTTAAAGGGATATTTCACTTTCAAAAAAACTTTTGGTCATTTTATCATCTACTCAGGCCTTTGTGAACCCCCCAGACAGTTTTTAAGTTGCTTGATTAATTATTTAAATATTTGATATTCATTTTATCAGACACGCCCCCTTCCTATACAAACCCATTGTAACTTCAAACTCCATTTTAACCATGTTAGATTAATCAAAAACACCCGTCCTTGGTTCTGGTGAATCACCATGCCCTCCTAATGCGTGAGGGGGCCGTGTTTTTCCGATTACTTTTTTCATTTATTTTATTAATTTCTTTTATTGTATTTTATTTTTTTCATTTTCTAAATTTTTTTTTTTTTTTAATGAAAAAAGTAATTGAAAAAACACGGCCCCCTCACGCATTAGGAGGGCAGGGTGAGTCACCAGAACCAAGGACAGGTGTTTTTGATGAATCTAACATGGTTAAAATGGAGTTTGAAGTTACAATGGGTTTGTATAGTAAGGGGGCGTGTCTGATAAAATGAATATCAAATATCTAAATAATTAATCAAGCAACTTAAAAACTGTCTGGGGGGTTCACAAAGGCCTGAGTAGATGATAAAATGACCAAGTTTTTTTTAAAGTGAAATACCCCTTTAAGTTACAATTTTGAGGTATTTTTTAATACTTTACTGGAATATTTCCAATTTTCTGTACTTTTACTTCTAGGCTACTCCACTACATCTCAGAGGCAAATATTATACCTTTACTCCACTACAATCATTTCAAAACTTTAGTTACTAGTTATTTGTAGATTTGGATTATTATTACAGAACATACATTAACCACTTCAGCCCTTTATACATTTCAGCCATTTGAAAATAGCAGATCTACAAGCTCACAATGAGCTTGTAGATCTGCAATTTTCAAAGAATTTGTTTACATTTGAAAACTTGAAATGGGAAGTTCTGCAATGCATAATGAGTACTTTTACTTTTGGTACTTTAACTACATTTTGATGCCAATACTTTTATATTTTTACCCAAGTACATTTTGAATTCCGGACATTTACTTGGATAACAATGACATGACTGTGCAAAATGTAGGCTTTATATATGTAGGTTATGTAGGTTACTATAACCTACATAACTAAAATAGTTTTTGAGTTAGGGGAAACAAGAGTTTGTCATAGTATCAACATTACATTAGGATAACATATGCTATGGTTTAAAACATATGTTTTAAACCATAGCATATGTTACCCTAGAGCAGGGGTCTTCATAAGGGGGTCCTGGGCCCCTATATTCCTCTGAATATGCATGTGTTCACTGTGTGGTAACAAATTCTATGCATCCCATGTCTATAATGTGTTATAAATATGCTTATAATGCGTTATACGTACAAGCATACTGTCGTACTACAGTACATACTCCACAGTGTGCTATTTTCAGCCTACTATTTAGCATCTAAGCAGAAGGGTTTCACTTCAGACACACTAAAACGTTAATTGCCATACTAAATAGGACAGGGCCACTGTGTCCGAAATCACATACTGTAGCCTACTAACATACCATTTAGTAGCCTATGCCATTTTACCGTTAGTATGTCTGAATTGAAACCCTACTACTGCTTAGTAGATACTAAATAGGCTGTAAATAGTGTGTAAATGTGTAGTATGTGGGGTATCAGTAGTGTAATGCATTCATCATGGTCAGTATTATGGTCAGTATTAGCCTGGAAACCAGACGAATCTGCCAGTGCGATTTTCTTTTTAGCCCTTGGTAGATTTGGTCTGGCACCGCTCAGTTGTGATTAGATTTCACTCCAAGTGAGGGACCAATCAGGGCCCAGTATGCAGATATGGGGCGGGCTTATCACCAGAGGCTTTTTTTATTTTTATTTGACCCTTGGAAATGCAGGTTCCACACAGAGATTCCAGACTAATATCTCGCAGTGATAGTCTGGCAAATGCTATGTCAGTATCATGGTCAGTATCATGTCAGTATCATGGTCAGTATCATGGTCAGTATCATGTCAGTATCATAACAGTAACATGTCAGTATCATGTCAGTATCATAACAGTAACATGTCAGTATCATGTCAGTATCATAACAGTAACATGTCAGTATCATGGTCAGTATCATGGTCAGTATCATGTCAGTATCATGGTCAGTATCATGGTCAGTATCATGTCAGTATCATGGTCAGTATCATGGTCAGTATCATGGTCAGTATCATGGTCAGTATCATGTCAGTATCATGGTCAGTATCATGGTCAGTATCATGTCAGTATCATGGTCAGTATCATGGTCAGTATCATGTCAGTATCATGTCAGTATCATGGTCAGTATCATGTCAGTATCATGGTCAGTATCATGTCAGTATCATGGTCAGTATCATGGTCAGTATCATGTCAGTATCATGTCAGTATCATAACAGTAACATGTCAGTATCATGTCAGTATCATAACAGTAACATGTCAGTATCATGGTCAGTATCATGTCAGTATCATGGTCAGTATCATGGTCAGTATCATGTCAGTATCATGGTCAGTATCATGTCAGTATCATGGTCAGTATCATGTCAGTATCATGGTCAGTATCATGGTCAGTATCATGTCAGTATCATGGTCAGTATCATGGTCAGTATCATGGTCAGTATCATGTCAGTATCATGGTCAGTATCATGGTCAGTATCATGGTCAGTATCATGTCAGTATCATTGTCAGTAACATGTCAGTATCATGTCAGTATCATGTCAGTATCATGTCAGTATCATAACAGTATCATGGTCAGTATCATGGTCAGTATCATGTCAGTAAGTATCATGTCAGTATCATGGTCAGTATCATGTCAGTATCATGGTCAGTATCATGGTCAGTATCATGTCAGTATCATGGTCAGTATCATGTCAGTATCATGGTCAGTATCATGTCAGTATCATGGTCAGTATCATGGTCAGTATCATGTCAGTATCATGTCAGTATCATGGACAGTATCATGTCAGTATCATGTCAGTATCATGGTCAGTATCATGTCAGTATCATGTCAGTATCATGTCAGTATCATGGTCAGTAACATGTCAGTATCATGTCAGTATCATGTCAGTATCATGGTCAGTATCATGGTCAGTATCATGTCAGTAAGTATCATGTCAGTATCATGGTCAGTATCATGTCAGTATCCTGTCAGTATCATGTCAGTAAGTATCATGTCAGTATCATGGTCAGTATCATGTCAGTATCATGGTCAGTATCATGTCAGTTTCATGGTCAGTATCATGTCAGTATCATGTCAGTATCATCATGTAAAAATGACAAAATTGGTTGCTCCATATCCATAAATTGAAAGCCTGGGCCAGATATATTCTGGACTGGTGATTGTTTTATTTAATCTCATGGTTTATTGACATTTAATAATGAGTTAATTACATTTGTACAAAGTTAAAACAACATAAAACAAATTAAATAACACTTTTCACAGTTTTTGGAATACAAAGTGAGTAAGACATTTTTAAAATAAATATTTACAAATTATTCACAATGTGTGCTCAGTTTAGCGTTATTATTTTTTGAACGTGACCCTTTTAAACCAACCATGATAAATACCAATGTTTCACAGACCACCACTTTCACAATTAAAATGACTCAAGTCCCAAACTCTGGACAAGTCATAGTATAAATTCTCAATCATTCAACCATAAATAAGATTTCTGTCCGTCCAAGTATAGTGTGTACACACACTACACTTCCTAAAACCCTGTGATATGATTGCAATTTCTCCACAAATATTCAAAATACAAAAGAATATAGCATATTATCTACAAGCTCACAACGTTGTGACCTTGGAGATGATCGGCTATTTCTGCTATGAATACAGGTGTGCCTTAAGATTTTTACTGGCCCATTTTTGGTGCCTTGGGCACAAAAAGTTTGAAAACCACTGGCCTACAAAACTCTAAGTGGTGTAAAGTAACGAAGTACATTTACTCAAGTACTGTACTTAAGTACAATTTGGAGATATTTTTACTTTACCGGTGTATTTCCAATTTTCTGTACTTTTACTTCTACTACACTACATCTCAGAGGCAAATATTGTACTTTTAGTCCACTACAATTATTTGAAAACTAGTTACTAGTTACTTTGTAGATTTTGATTATTATTACAAAACATACATTAACCACTTCAGCCCTAAATACATTTCGGGCCATTTGAAAATAGTCGATCTACAAGCCGTCATATCACTGTCATATACAGATGAGTGACAAGTGAAAGAGTGGAAAAAGCAACAACATGAAGTGTCTTAATAAGGTTTTCTTTTCCATGATTAAAAAGGTTTGAAACTGTATAAGCTTGTCTATAAAGACTCAATATTTCATTAAGATATGTTCTATTAAAATAAGCAGATAACCATACTGAATTCAACGGCTTTGCTTTGTTATCTAAATATCTTGGTATGTAGGTTATCAGATGATTACATGTATCTTATAACAGGCATTGGTATAGGTAGGTACTTTATCCCTGAGGGTAAACAGGCCAGGACCTGTAGAATTCTTTATATAAAAAGGCCAGCCATCATATTTCAAAATGCAAATTTTTAATCCTCCATCAGTTTCACCACAGGGTATCATACAGTATAATGGAGGGTAGAAGGGTGAAATTGATCATTCCCATGCATTTAAAAATATAGCAGGTGGTCCTTAATTTTTTTAATTTCTATTTCTTTACAAAGAAAATGAATTAAAATAAAGCAATTCACATCTCTCTCATACATCATATAAAAAAATAAGACATCATAATAAAACTTATGATATACTTGCTACACACTGTATTCATTATGTAACGTACCTAACCCATACGACAAGAACAGACATATGACAATTGAACTCTACACAGAAGTCAATCACATTATGTAAACGTTATAATAAACGTGATCATGAACACCAGTACAAACCAAGATATTTAAATCTGTCTGTTTATAATCCACTGTTTAGATGCTCAGGTCAGCTCATTAACCAACATCTAATTATACTACAAGATCAATATTCATCCATGCCTTGCTGATCAACTGCATCAGTTTGCCAAGTGTAATTTCACAGACCAGTGTCACTAGCTTTTCTTATGGACATTTAGGCTGCAGTCTTCGACGCACCGCAGCTGAAGAATCTCATGAGCTTGTGCATTGTTGACTTAAAACTGGGAAGAATGGAAGTTGAGCTAAAATATGACATGGAGATGAGAGAGAGAGAGAGAGAGAGAGAGAGATTGTCAGTAATGACTGAGATTTACTTAAAGGACCACTTCTCCCATTTTCAACCTATGCAATTGGTCTTCACTATTGATGATCATTATTAGACGGCACCATGTGTGTCTACCTACTCTCTGTTTCAGAGGAGGGCTGTGGACAGTTCAGAAACCAGTGCCTACCACTAGTGATAGGCAGATTTAGTCCTTTTAAAACAAGGCTTCAAACTTCAAAGATGGTATTAATGCAAGAACAATAATGGCTTCTGTTTTTTCAGCATGCTAACTTTCCAGGAAGAGAAAGGCTATAGTTTCTATTAGTTTGGAATCCCCATCGATGGATGTCATTGGTAGACAGGTTTCTGAACTGTCCACTAGCCCACCAAGGAGAACTATAGAATGAGTAGACGGAAATCGTGCCGTCTTATAATGAACATTAGTGAGGACCAGTTATATGAAGATACTGTTGAAAATGGGCTGAAGTGCTTCTTTAAACTATAATAATTCTACATAGACTGAGCAGAGCTGAAGTGTTGTCTTACCTCACAGCAGCCTCCACATTCCTGTGGTTTTTAATCCACTCCTGCAGTGCCTCCTCGTCCTCCTCCTCCTCCTGGTTCCTCTTCTCTTGCTCCTGCGAGGAGATCCGGTCCCAGATGTCGGTGTTGACCCACAGGGCGCCGGTCAGCGTGTAGCTGGCGTGGGCGCAGGTGATCCAGCGGCACAGCGGGCACGACACCACGCGGATGCCGCTCTGCAGCCTGGACATGGCCTCCAGACAGGGGGCGCAGAAGGTGTGCTCACAGTGGAGCATCCTGGGGATGCGGTGCCAGCGGGAGTACGAGTGGAAGCACACGGCGCACTCCAGCTCTTCATTCACAGGCATGATTGATTGATCGATGACTGGCAAGAGTTCAGATGATGTAAAAAAGAAAAAAAGCCACGAGAAGTTGTGCGTTGTTGAGGCGGAGATGATGGAGGTTGTACTGTACTGTATACAGTGTGTACAGTAGTAGTAGTAGTAGTAGGCCTACTGTAAGTGCAGTGTAGTACAGCAGTAATAGACTACTGGTCTGTCCCCTTCTTCGCCCTGAAGGATTTGAGGACCGTTGATTCTGAAACAGAGCAAACGGTACAAAAAAGATTTAAAAACCCTGAAAACTCACTTTTGTTTTATGGAAGAAAGATGCTTGAACTGCACCTATACCTAATCTGCTGTACATCGAATATAGTGTGAAGTTGTTAGAAAGTTAGGTGGCAGCTACTGTAGAAAGAAATGCTGTTGGTGTATATGATATACCAAGATTTTATGCACATGTACATTTGATGATACTCTATTTTATTCTCTTTCTTTTCTTTAAATCTTTTTACGATTTCTAGCATTATTCTGTTATTCTGTTGTTGTTATTACCTAGGCTGCTGCATTGTCGGAAGGAAAGCCAAACCAAAATAAGTTTTACTCTTATGTACCTGTACACAAGATGTAACAATAAAGTACAACCTTGAACCTTGAAAGAATACTAGACTACCAATATTTATTCCCTGAAATAATTATAAAGTTACAATACTACTATTACTAATACTGCTACAAGTAGTACTAGAGTAGACTACTACTACAAATAATAATAATAATGATCATCATCATAATCATAATAAACAAACTAATAGCAGCCCACATGCCGTTATATATATAACGGCATGTATATATTAATATAATGTCAATATAATATGAAATCTTATTTTTTTTAATTACTTACCGGAGTTTGATAGGAACGGTGACTTCTTGCTCTCTCTGTCCGTGTGTGTGTGTGAGGTATGTGTGCTCTTTGAGTCTCTCTCTCTCTCTCTCTCTCTGAGTAGTTATGCCTCTCAGTAGCTCATAGGCTTAGCTTGTCATGACATGTATTGTTTTGTTCTCTAGTCACATGGCATGTTGTGCATCACGGTTCCAAGGAACCTCTCAATAACGTGTAGAACAGGGGTAGGCAACCTCAGGCACAGGTGCAAACAATGTCACAGGGGAGAGTGAGGTTAGGTGATCACTGGCACACTGGCATAAGTGTGAGAGAGAGATTTTTCTTTTAACATTAATTTCTTTCTTTTTTTAAGTTTAGTTTCAGTTAAATGAAATCCCCTCACATCTATATACAAATTACATCCTGAACATAATTCTACATTCATTCGAACTCCTAACTCTGACTGGGGAGGGAGTCTGTGAGATATAGGTGGGTTATTGCTCTGAGTCTAATGATCATTACATCCCGATGTGAAAGAAAATATTTGTAAAGAAGAAGACGAAAAAAAAAAGAAAAGGTTGCTATGTATAGCATCAAAATCAGATGGAAACATTACATTTTGATGTGGTGTCATAATTAAACTTAATGTTGATACGGCACACCGACTATCAAGAAAATGAAAACTTCATGTCAAAAAGGTTGCCGACCCCTGCTGTAGAACATAGATGTCATGACATGCACTTATAATCTATCACAGGGGTCTTCAACCTTTTTCAGGCCAAGGACCCCTTAGCTGAGAGAGAGATGAAGCAGGGACCCCCACTATATATTGTATACAATTGTGTTGCAGACCTATGGTTAGATAGATGCTTCATAGATGCTTCCTAAACTAGTTTGACATCACTAGGGGGTATGTGAGTGGGGGTATGAGGTGGGGGAGTATAGGGGTGGGATGGAGTGTGTGGGATGGCGGTTGGGGGGTACATGGGGTGGCGGTTATGGGGGGTTTATGGAGGTGGGGGAGTTGGGGGGTTTATGGTGGCGGTTGGGGAGTTAGGGGTTATGGAAGTGGCGGATATGGAGGTGGGGGAGGTGGGGGCTAGAAGCTATGAGGGGGGGGGGGGTGAATTATATCAGGAGGGGGTGTACTTGGAATAGTAAATGATAAAATACATTTATTTCAGAGATATACCCAAAGAAACATATGCCGTACATGAAATATCATAGATAGCGAATGTAGGTCATTTGTGACCCATGTGTGTAAACTTGATATAAAAATACAAAAAATATAAATAATGTATGTGTGCATTGTGTAGAAGTATATTATTTGTATTGATATTTATAGTTATGTAAACACAATTTCAAACCCCCTCTATTTGCCTCTGTGTGAATGTTGTCATGATATACTTTTGTTTAATGTGGAACAACTGAAACTTTGCATACTGTATTCAATTCAATCTTTATTAGCGGACTCAGGCCCATAGACAAACGTATGAAAAATGGAAATAAAAGAAACACGACAGGAAATAAAATCATTAAAGATTTAAAATATATACATAACTTAACCCACAGGCATTTTAGCCAGTGCACCTGGATGTATAGCGTGAACAGCTCATCATACGGCTTGAGAGCCACGATGATGCTGTTTGCAGACACAGTACATCCAGCCATTGCATGAACTTGAACATTACATTTCTTAGAAGTGCTTTAGAAGTCCTCTGACATCTGACTAGCACTGCCCCCTCTGGGGTTTTAAAGGAGTATTCTCATTGCATCATTATTATGCAACTTGCAACCATTGCATACTAGATTTATAACATGACCACAGGTGAGCAGTATAAAGCGGTGTGCAATATACCCTATACAATGACACTTTCACCTCAGGCATGCAAACAGCCCCGAGGTGAAAAAGGTGACAACATGTTGTTTTCTTTCGGGTCAGGGGTCACACAATTGCCCTATTTGGGTTCAAAAAGGTGACTGTAGCTGAAAAGTGACACTTTTGCATGTCTGTCACCTGTCATTTCACTTGCAACATTATTCTGTATTTCCTGATATCAGACGTCATAGAGTCTAACTAATACATTGTTCAGAAAAAAAAAACATATCAGCTCATTAACCAACATATAATGATATTACAAGATCAATACAATTCAGGATATTTTCCTCTTTTCCGTGCTGATCAACTGCTACAACTTTAGTATCTCTGGTATTAGACCGCAGTCCTAGATCTCGATGCACCACAGCTGAAGAATCTCATGAACGTCTGCATTATTGTTGACTTAAAACCAGGAAGACTTGAAGCTGAGCTAAAATATGAGAGAGAGAGAGAGAGAGACACATCTTGAGTGATAAGATACTTAAAAGTATAATGCATGCTGAAATTGCACAATTACTATAATTAAACTATACTCTAGTTGAAGTGTTGTCTTACCTCACAGCAGCTTCCACATTCTTGTGGTTTTGGACCCACTGCTCCAGTCCATCTTCCTCCTCCTCCTCTTCCTCCTGCTGGTTTTTCTGTGAGATCCGGTCCCAGATGTCGGTGTTGACCCACAGGGCGCCGGTCAGCGTGTAGCTGGCGTGGGCGCAGGTGATCCAGCGGCACAGCGGGCAGGACACCACGCGGATGCCGCTCTGCAGCCTGGACATGGCCTCCAGACAGGGGGCGCAGAAGGTGTGCTCGCAGTGGAGCATCCTGGGGATGCGGTGCCAGCGGGAGTACGAGTGGAAGCACACGGCACACTCCAGCTCTTCATTCACTGGCATGATGATGTGTCAAAGGTCCACAAGAGTTCTGTGTTGTGTGACTGACCGCGTCCTTCAACTTCTTTATTGAGCTTTCTAGGTGTAAAGAAGAGGGTGAAATTATTTTTCGTATGCAGTGGTGGAAGAAGTACTCACATTTTGTACTTAAAGGGCTGTGTAGTTACCTTGCCATGATGTAACTCCAACGGTGGACAAGAAATCAAAAATAATTGCTCCATTGATTAGAAATTGATCATTCAAAATATGCTCCTCATTGACTTACATTGTAAAGTAACTTCCTGTTGATTTTGCCATTTTTATTCAGAACAAAACTAATATTTCTAAATGAGGACCGCAACCTTTTACCTCCTCCTTGTTCCAGAGATCTCTGCAGAGACTCGTCGGTCGTCGTTTAAGGAAAAACAAAGCTTCAAGTTTCTAAATTAAAGACAAAGCTTCAAGTTTCTAAATTAAAGACAAAGCTTCAAGTTTCTAAATTAAAGAGCCCGGTGCCAATTCTTTTTTTTTTATATGGGGGGGTCAAAAAAAAACTTTAAATAGTGTTGAGTTTGGTGACATTCTATATTGTCTGAATCAGCTTTGTTTGTGTTCGTTTATGTGCTAAAAGAGTGACTTTGAGAGCTGTTTCACCTTACAATGTAAGTCAATGAGCAGCATATTTTGAATGATCAATTTCTAATCAATGGAGCAATTATTTTTGATTTCTTGTCCACCTATGGAGTTACACCATGGCAAGGTAACTACACAACCCAAACCTCTACCAAAGTAGTCTTGCCCTTTAAGTAAAAGTAGCAATACCACAAAGTAGAAATACTCTGTTACAAATCAAAGTACCAGTATTCAAAATGTACTTAGTAAAAGTAAAAAATGTTTGCCATCCAAATATACTTAAGTACTAAAAGTAGGCTACTCATTATGCACAATGTCCAATTTCACAAGTTTCCAAATGTATAAAGTCCTTTAAAAATAGCCAAAGTATACATAAGTCTGAAGTGGTAAATGTATGATTTACAAAGTAACTAGTAACTCAAGTTTTCAAATAATTGTAGTGGACTAAAAATTACAATAATTGCCTCTGAGATGTAACGGAGTGGAAGTAAAAGTATTGAAAACTGGAAATACTCCAGTGAAGTAAAAAATACCTCAAAATTTTACTTAAGTACAGTACTTTCCACCACAGTTCGTTTGTCCCGTTCAGTGCTGTTCACCCTGAAGCATTTGATGACGGTTGATTCTACAGTTGAGCAAATAACAGTTTCTACAGAAGAAAAGACAATAGAAAAAACATCAACATATTAAGATAAACATGGATACATGGAGCTGAATATGCTTCAGCCTTTTATGGAAGAAAGAATACTATTAATGTGCTTTTTCTGAAACAATTATGGGAAATAAAATAATTAACAATATGCAAAATGATAACAGTAACAACAACAATAATAATAATAATAGTAAGTTCTCCACATGGCATTATAAAACATGCAGACTATAATATAAAATAAAAACGTACTGGATAATGATGAGGCACATGCGACTTGGTTACTGTCCATGTACATACAGTAGGTGTGTGAGAGTGTTATAGGTCTGTCTCTCTGACTCTTTACAGGAAACTCAGAGTCAGTCACATGGCATGTTTATCATTACGGTTCCAAGGAAATGTCAATATAGTCTCTCATGATTGATGCTTGATGAGCATGATTCACTTGAATTCCATTCTCCTTATCCGATGAGGGCATTAACTTGGAACAATAATAGTTCACACAATTTTTCACTAGAATTCCAGGATAGGATGTTGTCGTAAAGCTGAGCACAATGGTGGCGTGTGAAAACAGCGGATGTACAAACAATCAAACCAGGGCTGGCCCGAGGGTTTTGATGGCCTTAAGCAAGATTGTTTGTGGCCTCAAAACACTCCCAGCACAACCACCAAATCATCTGTACAGTATGTACGGTACTCAAGTGTTCTTACTGTGACTGTCCAGTCACCCGATCTACTATATAAGACGAGAACAGCACTGCACTATTTATATTTACAAAGCCCTACTCAAAAAATTACCTAACTATCTTAACCTATTAGAACCCAAAGTTGGCCATCACCACAGCCGTTCTCAGGATTACTTTTTTAGAAATTCCCTCTACTAATTATGAATTGGGTAAGACAGCCTTTCGTTATTATGCCCCTCACATGTGGAACTCTCTACAATCAGTTCTAAAATTGGATATGTATTGTATGCTTTGTACACTGTAATCAGGGCATCATTGGAAAAGAGAGCTGGCTCTCAAATGTCCTTCCTGAATAAATGAAGGTAAAAGAAAAGATGACTTTAACAGGGGCACACATCACAGGAGGAAATAAAGGCAGAGCTTTCTCAGTTTCTCAGATCAGTGTGATCTCCTTGAGAAAGCTTGGAGAACGTTCTTAATTACTTACTTCTTGTAATCTTGTAAGTAATTATCAGCCTCGATCAAGTTTTAAAAATTAATGAAGGAAATAAAAACAGAACGTAACAAACGCATCTATAACTTCATGTTGTCTAGTATGTCATTGTTTGTTACCAACATTGGACATCATTGTAATTGCTGTGTGTGTGTGTGTGTGCGAGCGTGTACAAAATAACTCACATCTGTCCAGATTTACATTTTGGATCAAAAAGGTCAATGTCAAAATGGGTCACATCTTGGGAAAACAGAGATGAGGACAATGTTTGATGCGATGGATTCCTGAAAAAAATTTATGTTTGGTTATGAAAAGGTCATAAGACCCAGAAACAGCTGGAAAAGGTCTGTCGAGGCGGAACTCAGGGAAAAAGGAACATCTTGGAAGGAAGCAGAGAAGATCGCCCAACACCGAACTAGCTGGAGGAAATTCATAAATGACCTATGCTCCCCAAAGAGCAAAAGGGTTTAAGTCAAGTAAGTCATGAAAAGGTCATAGTCAGGTCAAAATGACCGTAGGCTATGTAATCGGTCATATCTCGGGAACAGAGCTGTAGAACAAGAGATGTTGGTTCAGGAAAGGTTTGCACCTTCAGGTGTGTCCTTGTATTATTCCAGCCTGATCTCCAGAGAATACCGTAACATTGCACGGAACGAGTGCACTTCATTCCGTGGATAGTCGCCTCGGAACTCCCAAATTGCGTGCATATGTACGGCGAGTCCCACGGTGGGCGTAACCAGTCGCAACACGGAAAAACCCGGAAGCAGAGCAGTCCGCACAATAAAATTTACGATTCTGTGCCTATCGGTACATAACTCAAACGGCGCTGAGTAGGCACAGGCGAATGTCACACCGTTCAGGACGGCAACTCGGTCGCCTTAGCTCCCTCGGTGGTCCTTCACGGGGTGACAAATCGCCTGTGACTGCGCGCCTCCGAAATGGTTTTGTCACAAAGGCAGCGCCGTACCATATGCACGCAATTCGGGAGTTCCGAGGCGGCTATCCACGGAATGAAGTGCACTCGTTCCGTGCAATGTTACGGTAATCTCTGGAGATCGGGTTGATTATTCATTATGGCGTGGCTTGTCGTCTTATTTTTGTCACGTGCTGCAGCTCATAATGCATTGTTAAATTCTAACCACTTAAGGTTTAAGTGGTTCAAGTCTTAAACCCTCTGTTCTAAGTAAAACAGACCGGAATTGGGCCTGTAATTGGTCTGCTCGATTTCCTTCTACCAGAAATAGCCAATCTACAAGCTCACAACGCCATGTGTTGTGAGATAATAGATCTGCCATTTCTGGTAAACATTCCCCCCAGAATAGGGGGATTGAAGTGGTTAATGTTGCTCCGTGTCGAGCTGTTGGAACCCTTTTTAAATCGTGTGGTCCTTCAACTAAAGCTTAAAGGGGTAGTTCACCCCCAAAATAACTTTTTTTCTATGTATTCCTCACCACCTGGAGCCTTGAATTCATAGATATTTTTTTGTTTTTGTCACATTCCTAAGCCAATAATTTGATTATAATAAATTTGTCCCCATTGATTCCGGTAGGAGACACAAATGCATTTGTGTCTCCTACCGGAATCAATGGGGCTAAATTTATTATAATCAAATAATAAAGGAAGGAATGCGACAAAAACAAAAAATATCCATGAATTCAAGGCTCCATGGGGTGAGTAATCCATAGAAAAAAAGTTATTTTGGGGGTGAACTACCCCTTTAATTGACATTCAAAATTATATTTCACATAATTACAACCAAGAAGGTTTTCTAAAATGTCCTGCCAAGCAGGGTAATTTATTTGCATTTACTATGAAAACAAAGTATCACACAATATAATTGAAGCATGGAAAATTTTGAGCATCTGCTTTGTATTCACACAAAACACACTCTCATCATTTACACCGCTTTCCTTTTACATGTGATGATGTAGCCCAAATAGGTAGAGCAATGAAGAAAGGCAAGTCTTTACACTTTTTGACCGTTTTGTCTGTGTGTGTGTGTGTGTGTGTGTGTGTGTGTGTGTGTGTGTGTGTGTGCTGAAAACGATGAGTACACAGTAGAACCATCTCTACTAAAAACGCAATGCACGACAGTAAATTATGAGCAATTATGTGAGCCTAGGCTTGTCTGTGTGTGTTTCGCCACCATTAGCAAAACTCCAGAAGACAATTCCTTGAACAGCAACAAGACTAGCCAAGGCTACAATTATAAATAAAAAGAGAGAAACAAAAACACAAAGTAAAATAATTATAAAGAAAATATACAGAACACATTGTTGGTTCTCTTACTCGTGTCATCTATTTGGACCTAGATATAGAGCATTACTATACTGGTCAACTAAGCCAATTAAAAGAGAAAAAAATAAACGTATTGGTCACTAATACCCCTCCTCCCTGTGGATACAGGGTTGGATGCATGACTCATGGGTTCGAGTAACGGGAGCCGACGACAGCGTGGACTTGGAATTAATGTCCGCGCAGCGAGTCGCCGCCACTGCCGGAACGGCCATTTATCACCTTTCAGCTCACACTTCCGTGTGGAAAAACTTCCGTGTGCAATAAATTCAAATAGCGTTGCCAGGTTTGTCGGCTTTGTGAAGCATGTCATTTGATAAAAGGGACTTCCATCAATTTCCTAAGAATCAAGTTGAACTTGAATCATCCTCCTAAGCACAGTAGTCCAGTATCAAGCAATTATCCTATTGATAGAATCAGAAAGAAAACAATGATGCAGAGATGAATGCCTCGTAAGCTGTGAAACCGGTTCTTCCAGTACAAGAAGAAGTGCGTGACTGAGTTATAAAAAAAAAGAAAATAAGGGCACATTACTTATCAAAGTTTCTCCATGAACTGAGAGAGGGCCCTATGCGGTCAGGATCATTTTGGGATCAGTTGTGTTCTCTAGAGAAGTGGTTCTCAACCTTTTCAGGCCATGACCCCCTAAAATAAACCGAGGACCCGCCAAAATAATCATAATTTGAACCAGCCTGATAACCATTTGGAATTGTAGGAGTTGAGGCATTACATTTAGTTTGACTCGGTTCCACAGACGCGCGAAGTTGTGAGCTTGTAGATCGGCTATTTATTTTTTTTGCCTCTTATTACTTGACAATCTGGCCAATGTTTGTCTAGTTTTTAATAGTATAGTTTGTTGATTACTTTTGATGTGGTAATGATCTTTTTTCTTTTCTTTGGAGGTATTAACACATTGACCGCCAGAGGTTAATCTCATAATGTACTCACCAGTGCCAACGTTTTATTGTTTTTTGTTTTTTCACGTCGCCATAGACCTCGTTAAAATCCTTAAGATTGAGCTGTGCACTGTTTGTAAACATCGTGCACATCTCCCTGCGGCTACCAGTGAAAACCACGTGTCAAACGGAGCCGCCATGTTGTAGTTAGAACAGTTTATGTTAAACAGTGATCAGCGAGGAGAAAAACTACAATCGAAGAAAATGGCGTTTCAGTGTGCGCTTTAGAATGGAGGCCAACGGGATCGGCAAAACGTGATCCAGAATAATTCCGTTTCCGGTGGTGTTACAATGAAATGTTCCGTATAGAAAATTCAAAAAAGTACCACAGCCCGTAGGCTACGGGATCGGCGCTATACGGTTGGATTTATCGGCCCGTAGGCTACGGGCCTGGCGGTGAGAGTGTTAAAAAGGTCTTAAAAGTCCTCAAATTTTCACTTCATTGTCATCTGGGGACCCCTCCAAAATCATGTGGGGACGCCCCCTGACCCACAGGTTGAGAACCACTGTTCTAGACTAGCAGGACTGGGTTCTCTGTAATGCGACAATGGCTTAGGTTCCCTGAAAACTCACCCAGGGTTCCTCCTGGTGCCAAGACCAAAACCACAAAGTTTATGATCTGTTAATGATCTTATTTTTAACCACGACGCTATTTCGGGCATGTCGTCACATGGGTGAAAAACTTCAAAGGGTTTTGAAAATTGTGAAAATGGGAGATCTACAAGTTTCACCATTCTTTGTACGACAAAGTGTATATATATATAGGGCTTAAAGTGATTAAGGACCTAACCCGTGTTGTAATTTTATGAGCACTAGACAACATGCTGGTAGAAAAGGCGTCTGTCAGCGTGAGGGATCAAAGTGTCACGTTCAATGAGCTGCTATCATTTCACCATCCTTCGTCTCAAGTGGATGACCTTTGTCTTCAGACTCAGACACCTCCAGAAACGGTCCAACGCAATCCTTCAATTAAGTCACCTTTTAGATATTCCAGTTTGTTACGCAACTGTGCAAAAACAATGGCGTCAAGATTTATTTGCCTCCATTTTTATAATAATAATAATATAATAGTCCTTTTCCCAAAAAATGTTAAGATTTTCTAATGCACAAAAGTCTCACGATGTTGATGCTTGCCTACAGTTATCTCTAGAACCAGGACAGTTGGAACATTAGAATGTTTCGATGACGTTCAATATGGCGTCACAGAGTAGCTGCGCACCCCCCCCCCCCCCCCCAACACCACACACATCATCTTGTTGAAATAAACGCTTACATAATGTTCTTTAACAAACTCTGTCACGTGGCTGTATATACAGAGTGACCTTTCACCTCTGATTCTACTCTCCTAAAGAAAATAATAGGGCATAGATAGCAGTGTCGGCCATTTTCTGTCTCCATCGTTCCAGACCCCATTAATTTTTCCCATAGAGATTTTCAAAAATATTTATATCAATTAATTCAAGCCTAGAATCAAGCCATGCAGAATCCTGGTGAATCATGACCATAAAACATTTGATTCTGTGCAGACTTTTTTTTTTGAATATTTAATGATATGCCATATTGAATAATATACCCTTTGTTTTGCGGTTTTAAATTATTTTCTCTCCACAGAATATAACGTTTTATGGTCACGAATCACCAGGATCCTGGACGGCTTGATTCTAGGCATAAAATAATTGATATAAATATTTTTAGGAAATCTCTAAATGGGAAAAATGTATGGCGTCTGGAACGATTGAACCAGAAAATGGCCGCCACTGCTAATGCCCTATAACCCATGAGCCAAGCACACCCTGCTAATGCATTAACCACTGAAGCAGAGAGTGGATTCACAATCGGTTTTTAACCCATTAATACCTGGAACGCATCTGTGTCACTTTTAGATTTCTTTAGGCTATTCAAAAATAGCAGATATACAAGCTCATAGCGCGGCACCGAGTGCCGCGCTACGAGCTTGTAGATCTGCTATTTTTGAAAAATCGTGAAAATTATTTTTTTACATTTTTTTCCGAAAAACTGTTAGGATTTAGAAAATGTTTAGAAGCGGCCTCAGGTCTTAATGGGTTAATAACCCCCCTCCAAATCACCCCCCCCACCCCCCCGCAGAGCCTACTGCCACGCCAGTTTACTTGCCCCACATCTTCCCCCTCAATCACCCCTGGGGGGTGGGTGGCTTTGAATTTACATCGTCCAAAGTCCATGGTGGTGGTAGTGGTAGTGGTGGTGGTGAGAGGGGGGCGGAGGGGGTTTAAACAGAGACTAACCCCCCACACACCCCCCCCCCCACCCCGTGTAGTAGTAGTGTTTTCGATCGTTGTAGTCCACTAATAGATGGGGCTCCCTTGCTAGCGGCGAGCGCATCCATGCCCACAGCACCACCTCTCTTCTAGCCCTGAAACATGACTGTCATATTACCATGACAGTCATGGAACCATTTGTTCCTGGTTTGCGAATGTTTTACATTTACAACTGCCACATCTACATAAACGTTCAGATTTCAAATATAAAGTGCTTTACCCCCCAAGCCACGGATGTAACAAGTTGAAGCGCACCGGTCTAAGTACCTGTATATTCTGTATTGTTCAATAAAAAGCATTTTAATCCGATCGGCGGCCATTTTCTTATTTTTTAATAATGTATCAGAGTGCAATACACCTCCCAACCGATAGGTTGAAAGCATCCGAGAAAATTCGGAGAAAATGGCCGGCGATCGGATTAAAAAAAGCTTTTTATTGAACAATACGGAAGATACGGGTACTTTACCTTGTTACATCCGTGGCTTGGAGGTAAGTAAGCACTTTATATTTGAAATCTGGACGTTTATGTAGACGTAGCGGTTGTAAATGTACAAAATGCGCAAACCAAGAACAAGTGGTTCCATGACGCTTGTGACAGACGAGCGTCATGTGAGCCATGGCTACACCTCCTCCTCCTCCTTCACTCCTGGGCTATGCTCCTCAGCACGTACTTCACCGTGTAGGCGAACGCCGCGAAGCCTACGATCACAAACAGGTTGGCCAACGCGCCGCCTAGAAGTCCGTGGTTGCGATTGGCCTGCTGCTGGCCGGGGTTGTTGGCGGGGTTGGCGCCACCGTCCCCGCCGCCGAGGGGGAGCGGCCCCCCGTTGATGGCGGGGAGGCCGTAGTGGGCGTGCTGCGGGTCGCCGTCGGGCACCACGTCCGGGAGGGGGAGGGGCTGGGTGCGGGCGTTCAGCTCCTCCTGGACCTTCTGCTTCTGTTTCACTTCCTGGTGGAGACAATGAATGGTGGAGAATTAATTAATGTGCTTAATGGAATTTGATCACATTTATTTACCCAGAGCGACTGCGAACAATTACGTCCCAAACATTTCAAGCAAGAAACAGTAAGGCATAAAGGTAACACAGATAACTTGTTCAGATACAACCATTATTAACCATTATTGTTTCTCCCAAGAGAGTCGGAAATAATCTTAACTTCATTATTCATATTCGTTTATGGGCTCATTCTGTGTTAGCTTTTACTAACTATTATTATTATAGTTATTATATGCTTGTATTATTCTAATTATAAGCCTACACACACGAAGGGCCTAAAACAAACTCCCAACATAAAAATAAAAACAAAATAAATAAAAGCATAAAATGTATAATAATAATAAAAAACTATAATCTACAATGTAAAATCTCTTCACACTTACATCAACTACATCGGGAAACAGCTCACAAAACACTTTGTCCTTGAGGTTGAAGGCCAAGCTTTGGGCTGACAGTTGTCTTTTCTGTAAAAAAGAAAAAAGAAAAGAGGAATGCAGGACACAGTAAAAAAAAAAAAGAGACAACAAACAATAGGCTCTCTGTTCTGAAAGCACTGCAGTGCAGTTCACCATGCACTCACCGTGTAGTCAGAGGTCTCAATGCTGCCCAGGGTGGGGCCTTTCTCCACCATGAAGCTGAGCAGGCCTGTGAGGATAGTGGACACGGACCAGGCTGGATTCCATGTATCTGGGTGGAAGTCTGTGATGGACAGACATAACCTGGGGTGGTGGCACAGACAATAAAAAAATTACATCACAATTATGACAGATAATAGCAATTATTTTTGCATAATCAGCGTAATCGTTGCCATGTGAAAAAGGTTCATACATTTTGAAATATTTTCAAAATACAGTGGAAATAGCAGATCTGCGAGCTCGTAGATCAGCTATTTCCTCAATCTTTCGTCTAATTAAACAATTTTAAAACTTTTTTTGAACATGTAAAATTATATATGTCTGTCATTTCTTTGTTTATCTAGATTATTTGTCATATCTGCCCTGTGCAAATGCAAAGCCTAAAAAGGCCAAACAGAAGCGTAATTTGAATTCATATGCTCAAGTGTTCCAACGACAAAAACACATCTAAGTCATTCATCGCAAAGTTTGTGTGACAATTAAATCGTCATGTAATTATGTCTTAATCATGACAGCCCTGATCAGACTGTTAGTCTAGATTCAATCTGTAAGATGGAGTCTGTCCCATAAGAGCAACAACATGGCACACCATGCAGACTTCAAAGAACAAAAGGTTAACAAAACAAAAGTAAAGTGAACAAGACTAGGCAAGTCTTGTTTCTCTAGAAGCCGGATGGCATCTATCCAAAACAGATACCTGGCATGGCTCTTATACGTCATGTACCGCACGTAATCTCTCGTGGTGGCATCAGGCCTAGCTAAATTATTATTATTGCATTTATTTTTTAAATAAATGCATTTCACCAGATATGAACAAACAAAGTACTTCACTGCTCAACTTAACGTCTCTATCAGTGAGAGATGACAAGACAGCTTAATTGACCCTTTTGCCTGTAATTTTGTAGTTCAATAATAAAACGGATATATGGAGGTAATAGGGCAGACAGGAGGCTAATTATGCATAGCAAGTGTTACCAACCATGTCATTTGTTGCTTTAAAAGATTAGAGACAATTATAATAATTGACTTTATAAGTCATTATAGAGCATTATAGAATGCTTCATAATGTGTTATGATTATTGTTATCAAGCATTATGAGCATTAATGAGTTCTTACAACTATAATTATACAGTGTTGTAAGCAGATTATAATTATTATTAGTTATTTTTCGGTTCTTTTTTTCCCCTGTCTTAGAAGTACTGGTGCTCAACTTAAAAAGTTGCAAAAGGTTAGGGCACAGGCACACCCACCGAAAGCACCAATAATAGATGTAATTTGTATACATCTCTGGTCGGTGTAGCCAGGATTTAAAACATGGTCTCCTCTCCTGGCTCTGTGTCCTCTTCCATACATCTCTGCCTTCACTGAGACCGAGACATCGAACGTCTCCCGAGAATGACCATCCACTTATTCCAATCAGATCTTCAACCGTGTTTTTTATTGCTCACTTTGATACCGTATTTGTTCAATAATATAATTGAAATTCAAAGTTGTAAAGTAACTGGCAATGTAAATATAATGACCTAAATAATATTGCCATAAGTTTATGTCCACAACACAATGTGGGCAATGATAATAGACTTACTCTCCTCTCGTCTCTGCCCAAAGGAAAACCTTTGACAGCGACACACGTGTACACATGCACGAGACTCGACACACCGTTGGCTCACACGGAGTAGTCTCGTTTTTACAACTACAAAAAGAAGTGTGTTTTTCTGACACACAGTGAGTCAAGATCTCACAGAAAAGGCTGGAATGACAGTGCTCTCCAATGAGCAGACTATCTCCACTCCACAGAGCACCAGAGCTACTGTCAGCTCACATGGCATGTTTGTTTTTCTGGATGGCCCAGGGAAGAGGAACTCTTTTCTTTACCGGTTCATTCAATATCCTGCGTTAAAGCCTGATTTATACTTAGTTGCGTGCCGGTATCGTGCTCAGTAAATAGCATATCTACAAGTTCACAACGTGTCACGAATATAACACGTTGCGAGCTTGTGTATCTGCTATTTACGGCATGCAACACCAGCGTGCAACTAAGTATAAATCAGGCTTTAGTTGCACCTGAAGAAGAATTTTTACACTCACACAAATGCTTCCCAATTACATTTTGAGGTTGCACAGATTAATTGCACAATTTCGAGCCCTGACAGGGAAAACTTTAAGTAAATTCACAATCTCCGTCTGGATCTGTGCGAGAAATCAGTCAGTCACCAAGGGACGTTGCCTGGCCCCAGGGTCTGGCAAAAAAGGAATTGCTTAATTATCAAGCTTCATGAATTCTAGACTTAATCACCAGATTGCTTAACCAGGGTTTTTCCTGAATGGAGTAATTTTTGCCACCCTCAAAAGAGGTTTTATATCTATGGGTCTATTCCGTTGTCACATGCGAGCCAACAAGCCTACAAGGTGGACAGTCGCCCCAAATAAAGTTTACAACGGTCATCCGTCTTCATTGGAAATGTTTTCCACCGTCTTGCTGATTAGTCACAGCTGTTTTTCAACGGTTTCATAGCGAACCCTTTTGTTTTTTTTAAAAGCCAAAACATTAACGTTCAAATTAAAATGAACTCACTGGGGCTTATATGCAGAATACAAAGTCGTCTTTCCCCCTTAATGTGATGCTTGTTAATGTTAGTTAGTTATACAGTTAATATTTATAGATTTTGTGGAAACAATTGGATATACTGGTTGCTCTGCAGCCCAGAAAGTATAACAAGTGCATTTTTTTTGGTTCGTTTTTTAAAGTTTTGTTAATTGGGGTTTCATTCCCCCAAGATTTGGCACAAACATGGGGATGAATTCATTCTACTGTTATGCCACCAAAATGTGGAATGCCCTACCACCAGACTCCCTACCCTCCTTCAAAACCGCCATAAAAGAGCACCTGTCTGCAATGTGCAACTGGACCTAGACAAGTCTTCTAACTTGCCAAAAGAAATTACCCCCCACGTTTTTTCTGTAAATATACTTTTACCGTTAATCTCTTGTATTGTATGTCTTGATGAATTGAATACACAGGACCACAATGGAAACGCCCACAGGGCTTTTTGTGTTATCCTTTTAGCATTGTTGTATAACTGTACGTACCTCTGTACCTTTTGCCAACTGTCAATCAAGTATTCAATCAATCAACTCAAGCACAACTCGAGCATAATACAATTCTATTTATCAAATGGTCAGAAGAACAGGAAATTGCATAGATCTCTGTCAAATAAGGCATATGACAGATTGTGCTTGTAACCGTCATAGTTAGACCACAAAGGTAGCCTGATTATCAGCCTGAAGCTGCGTGGAGCTTCAGGCTGACATTGGCTCCAGCGTAGGCGATTACAAGGGGGAGGGGATTAGAGTTTCCCTAAACCAATCCTAAAGGGATCCCCACGCCCACCTCCGACTCTCATTGGACAATACATTTTGTACCGGAGAAGTCCCAGGTTCCCATTTACAACTCCAGACCAAGAGGCAGTCCACTCAAGAGGAGTGGGCGGGGTCTATGGTATGGAACCAGGCTACCACAAAGGCCCATTCTGAACTAAATGTTAGGGGTTTTAGTTAAACATTCTCAAATCATACTAAAATTGTGACGCAATGATCCCCGTTTTCTTACCGTGTGTTGCACTTGAATCTCCCATTTGGTGTTATCATGTAGATACTGGGCGGTTTGAAGGGGAATTCCCGTGGAAATATGAGTTTGCCGTGGTAGTATCCCCCTATGGAGAAGAGTTACATTGAGTTACCCAGAGTCTTGTCACAGCACTCGCTATCCACAGAAAGATTACTGAAACCGATCAAAGCTTGTATATACTGTATATATAGGCTTGGTTGAGGACACCAAAAATCCCACATCAGCATTTCTCTAAGAAATGCTGATGTGGGATTGCTTCAACAATGCTTCAACAGGGGGTCTCAGTGTTACTACAGGGGGTCCGCCAAATCTTTGTGTGATATGTTTTGTTTTGTACCTTGACTCATTCCCTGCCTAGAACGTAAAAAACGTAATTATATCCAATTACCAATTCTGCCAAGAACGAATTTTTTTTTCAAATTTGACCCAAAGACCAAGGAGATATGATTTTTCGAAGATCTAGACTCCTATTCACTTCCTTGTTAACTTAAAACTTACAAATTCTGTATCTCGGCTCCAGAGTACTTTTTTTTTTTCAATTAGAAATCTCTGGCAGTGGGCAAACGCGGCCAGAAATAGTTCAGGCAGTGAATGAGTTAACCACTTGAACCCTAGCATCCCTTTTCTGAGGAGAACTTTAGCCAAAAAATAGCAGATCTACAAGCTCACAACGCCTCGTGAGCTTGTAGATCGGCTATTTTTGGCAAAGAGGTAGGTGTAGAGGGGGAAAAAGAGCAGCCTAGGGGTGTGCCGAATTTCACGAAACGATACGATACGATATTGGGCTCACAACTTCGATACGATTTCGATACGATACGCACTTTTTTATTATGAAAATATATGGGGGAGGAAAAAAAGCAAAAGCAAACAAATAATTCTGTTTTTGCATTATTCAGACATGCAAACTTGTAGCTTTTCAGCTACAATAGCCGTTTTGAATCCAAATAGGGCAACAGTGTGACACCTGACCCCAGAAAAAAGGGGGGGGGGGGGGGGGTTTCAAAACGATATATATACATTTTTTAAACGATACATATCGTCACGAAAACGTATCGCGATATATCGCGGGACGATATATTGGCACACCCCTAGAGCAGACCAAGTAAACAAAAAAGTTTAATCTGAGACACAATACAGAGGGGGTCCCTGCTTCATCTCTCTCTCAGCTAGGGGATCCCTTCGCCTGAAAACGTTGCTCATAAGTGCAGAAGTTATAAGGACAGGGTGTTTTAACTGTGAACGTGTAAAAATGAGGTTTTACCTTCGTAGGGGGTCTTCTCTGGACCTCTAACAACATAGTGCCTGGAAAAGACGAGAGAGAGAGAAAGAGTTTGTGTTAGTCAACGTTTATAGCCATCTTTAAGTCTGTGTGCGTCCGTTTTGTACGAACTAGATGATCAAAAAGCTGGACCTATCTGCGCCACATTTCTTGTGCACACAGCCAGTGGGCCAACGCCTACGCATTCTTTTTCAAATACGTTTTCCATTTATTTGAGATATTCAACCCTTATTTTATAATGGGAGTCAATGGCGCTAAAACATGGCATACATTTGAAAATGACAGACATCATCAATTAACCCATTAAGACCTGGAACGCATCTGTGTCACTTTTTGATTTGAGCTAAAAAAATGCATTATTTTACACTTTGGGCTATCCAAAAATAGCAGATCTACAAGCTCATAGTGCGGCACCGAGTGCCGCACTATGAGCTTGTAGATCTGCTATTTTTGAAAAAGTCGAGAAAATTTGTGAAAATCTTTGAATATATATAATTTTTAAAGCGAACATTTGTAACTCAAATCTTTGCTTCTGGGGGGGTCCCTGGAACAAAATATTTTGAGATGGGGGTCCGCGGCCAAATACATATACATTTTGGGGTCCTTGACATTAAAAAGTTTGAAAACCACTGACATAGCAACATACGTTTTTAAAAAAAAACTGTTTTCTAGAACTGATTTAGAAGATATTTTGTAGAATCGGAACCTCAGGCCTTAATGGGTTAAACTGTCATCGATACACCAGAAATAAAAGCATAAAAGCTAAGTGCCGTTATTGTCTTCGCCAGTCTCTGTCCTGGTGCTGCTGCTGCCACTGGCAACCGAGCTTCCCCTGCTGGATCAATGAAGGTCTATCTATCTATTTATTTACGCCGGGTGGCTCTGTAAGAGATAAGTTTTCCTACAACATCAATATGATGTCAGAGAGACCCACATGGGAGCCACGGTGTTGTTGTTGGTCCTCGTCTTGTTAACTAGTAAAAACTCTGCTGCAAGGATCTGAAGAACCACAAGGAGACCGTTTGTCAATGGAGGGATGATGCCTTCCGGATCTTTCCCATAGTGGGCATTGTGATTTGCACGGCTTAAAGTTGTCGTCATTTTCCCACACATTTTGCCCCGGGACTGGGAGGCAAACTGGAGCCGGAGGTTTGATGGAATGAATTGAAGTCAAAGAGAGCCGGGTGGACAGACACGCGTATGAACAAACAATATTTCGTAAGGACTGCATCGTCAGATAATCTCTTGTTTTTCTGATTGTGCACCCTATATCATTTCATTGAGGCATCTAAAGAGCACAGAGAAGCTGTCATAGTTACTGCAGAGTCAGAAACGTCCTCTGTGCTCTTTAGCAAACCACACAAAATGATATAGTGTGCACATCAGAAAAAACAAGACAGCAGGAAACAATGTGATGTCTTAATTTTTTTCCCTGAACCTATTATTTTACAAAAGGTTGCAATCATTCAGAAATAGTGTATTCATACGCTTGTCCAGCCAGCTCTCATCGACTTTAATGCATCCCATCAAAGGTTTGCCTCCAAACTGGAATTGCCGGACCATGAAAGTGACAAAGATGCCCTTTCCTTCTTTACATGGCCTTGGATTGCAAAGGGAAGTTACACCGTTATCAGACCTTATTCTTATTGCACGCTCTTCTTCAGGCTTTCACGGCTGGAGAGGTGCTTCTGTTTTGTGATGACATGCCTGTAGAGGCATCATGTGCTCTTGCGCTGTGATTGGACTACTTTTGGAGGGGACATACCTACAAAAATGGTATGGTTTTACCAAAGCCATAATGCCTTGAGGCTCTCCATTGTGATGTTTGCCAGAAACTGTCGTAGCTGAATCCCACAAACTCCAATTACATCACAAAAACCTTTTTCCTAAATACCTTTCAGTTTGTGTCACTTTTTAATGGCGATAAGCCTTCTAGCAATGTATTCTTAATGTAATGCTAAACCCGATTGAGCTACGGAGACTACTGTTGAACGGCCTTAGGGGATAATTGGGAGACCACTGAATACAAACAAATGCATCCATGCATTACAAACATACCCTGTTCTAGGTGGATAGAATTCTCATGATACAACACGTTAAATTCCTAGAATATGAGGCATGATCTGCTTCATGGCAGGGGAGGAGGAAGTGACAAAGATGCAGTAGCTGTTTGCTTCTACCCTGGAGCTATTAACCTGCTCGTCAGACAACAGGAAGTGCATTGTCCCCATAAAACAGAAAATGAAAGCAGGTAGCAGGTGACGGCTCTTGACAAGACAGCAATGGAAAATAATGCAAGACGCCCTTAACTTGGAATGAACTAATGATGCTACGATTTTTTTTTTACATGGAATAGACCTACATGGTCTGACATGTATTCTGCGGTGGTGTAAAAATTAAATGCTGCTCAGATATGTTACCAGAGCTTTATGTGGCGAGGCTTTTTTTGTTCCCAGTGTAATAAGACACTGAAATAGGCCAATGTTTTTCCATATTTGTCCAGCAATCATAAATATTTCTTACACACCTGCCAGCACAAGATCTACCTCCTAGAACCTCTTTAGGAGTCAAATAATAATGATATAATAATGTACAGTTAAATCCAGTGTTCATTCATTTATTTATAAAAATGTGCATTTAAGAAGATTTTACTGTGTTCATTAACACATTTGACATACAAGTGTACCACACTACTTTATGGAGGTGTGCACTTTGGTACATACAAAACCTTGTGCACTTGAAGCACATTCTTTTTGTTTAAAGGTGACCTTGTGGCAAAAACTGTCAGAGCTGGTGGCTTTGTTAAATCAGTTGATTACATAAACACTTGTTTGAAGTTTGGTTTCGAGTCCAAAGCCATTACACTCTAATATCCCTTGCATGTGCTTTGCTACAGGTTTTATTTGGGCCTTGTGAGAGGTAGGCCTGCCACAATTGTTGTTACATAAATCGCCTAATCGGAATTATTTGAGATAATCGCAATTATTTTTTGCATAATCATCACAATCATTTCCATGTTGAAAAAACATTTTCAAAGATAGTGGAAATATTTACTTTTTTTTAAGTATTAAGTTATTACTCAAGTTATGTCATATCGGCCCTGTGCACCTTTTGTTCCTAAAAGCCAAACAGAATTGACATTTGTATTAACGCAATTATTTGAGCAACAATCAATCGTCAAGTAAAATGTCATAATCGTGACAGCGCCTATTTGGGCCTTAAGGCAGACCCATGGAATAAAGCAAAATAAAATCACATAAGTGAAAGTTTAGGTATTACCATTCTAAATGTTGCTGTTCTACATACAGCCAACCAGTTGGGGGAAAAAAAATCACAGATTGATGCTTTAACCTTTCACTTTTATGACATTTCTGAGACCATTCATGTTTAAGGAAGATGCTTCTGAACACGTATTCTATTGCTAGTTTGACCACAAGCGCACAACACGTCGCATTGCGGCGTGTTGTGAGCTTGTAGATCTGCTATTGTCGGTGCGCGACACGCTTCCATTAGAAGACATGCTTGGCTTCTACGGAATCCAAATGACAGAAATCGATCGTGGCGACTGAGAACTTTAACCCATTAAAACCAGGAACGCATCTGAGTAACCACTTCAACCATTATTTTATACTTTGTGCTATTCAAAAAATAGATCTACAAGCTCATAGCACCAAGTGCACAAGCTGATAGTTATGAGCTGTTTTTGAATAGCCAAAGCATAAGATAATGGTTTAAGTGGTTACAAAATCTAAAATGAGCATCTTATACCATTCCAGAATGCAGGAGGGGAGAGGTTCTGTGTGCTACAGGTATTTATTTGGGCCTTGTGAGAAGGCAGAGAAGCTTACCATTAGGTTCTGTGTGGTACAGGTATTTATTTGGGCCTTGTGAGAAGGCAGAGCAGCTTACCATTATGTTCTGTGTGTTACAGGTATTTATTTGGGCCTTGTGAGAAGGCAGAGCAGCTTACCATTATGTTCTGTGTGTTACAGGTATTTATTTGGGCCTTGTGAGAAGGCAGAGCAGCTTACCATTCCAGAATGTTGGAGGGGAGAGGTTCTGCACAGATGTAAGGCACCGGGTCTTTCTTTATTCTGAGGTAATCCTGTTTTAGTCGCTGGGTGGCTGTGGTTGGAGCTCTCTTGTTCCCGTTGCTGTTCATCTGTAGCAATGAGAGAGGACACACAACAAAAGAGAGCTGTTTCACTCTGTCACGTGACCAGAGGTGTTTCACACACACAAACACTGATGTTACTTTGTTGTTGTTGTTAACCACTTTCACCCTTTGCATACCTTTTTTGGGCCATGTCATTAGAGGCTAAAGACTCAAAACGTTTTCGTTTTAAAAAATAGCAGAGCTGCAAGGCAAGCTTACAACGTTCTCTGATGTGTTGAGAGCTTGTAGACTGGTTATTTTTATTATTCTTTTTTATAGAAAAGACTGACTCGTAAATAAAAAGTGTCTGCGAAACCGCAATGAAGCCAAATGATGATCCAATGGCTCACCCTGTTGGCTTGAAGAATTTATTTTGTAATAATCAGAAACCAGTCCACTATTTTGCGTTGCCAGCCCAGTAACTGAAAAATGAAAATAAAATGCATCTACATCAATCATGTCTGTCTGCAGCTACAATTGTGTTTAAGTCACTGGCTGTCTCAAAGAATGAGATAAACGGTAGTTTAAATATACAACTAACCCACTAATGTGTTTTTCACAGATGTGGTTGCAAGATGACGGGGAGATGAGAACATAAACCACAAACATTTGGGCAAGAGAGTCATTCATGTCAGCTGTTATTTATCTGGAAACCTATAAATATATAGGCAGTAGGCACACAGTGCCTCATTATACTATGAAAGGGTACCACTACCATCTTGAGGCGGTTTCCACAGTTTGATGCATTTACAATAGCAAACATGTGCAAACATGCAACCCCCCCCCACCTCCTTCAAGCCAATTATTATGAGCACTGTAGGAGTGCAGACCCCTGGGTGGGTGTTGCTACATCCATGTTTCTGTTCACATTTTATTGATGGTGCTTTTGTAATATAATAAATAATAATTTCTTCTGTAATCTGTATCTGTAACTCCAGCTGCTGTGCTGCCTCTTGGCGACTGAACACCCCCCACCGACGGGATCAATAAAGGTCTGTACTATCTTTTGACATCATTTAATTTCATTTTGTGATTATTATTATTTTAATTAATGACAACATTTTCCTTCTGGTTGGCCAATGTAGTCTTAACTTCACATTTTCAAGACAAAAAAGAACAATCTTTATAGATAACAGGACACAATGCAGTGTGTGCCCCCCCCCCCCCCCACTGTTTACTGAACAACATATACATTCAATGCTACTAGGGTTGATTATGTCTTTGTTCATTATTGTTTGTCTTTAATGTCTTGATGAATTGAATACACATGGGACCACAATGGAAACAAGCCACTAGGGCTTTTTGTGCTATCCTTTTAACAATCATTGTAAAAATTGTACCTCTGTACTATTTGCAAACTGTTAAGCAAGTAGATAAACAGACATTACTTTGCGACGCATTGTGAGCTTGTAGATCTGCTATTTTCCAAAGATTTGCATACATGAAATGGGACATTTTGCATAATGAGTACTTTTACTTTTGGTACTTACAGTACATTATGACACCAATACTTTAGTACTTTTACTCAAGTACATTTTGAATTCCGGACTCTTACTTGCTGTAACAGAGGTATTTCCACATTGCAGTATTGATACTTTTACTCAAGTAAAGAATGTTAGTACTTTTACCACCACTGTTCATAATAACATCATTATGAAGAATGAATGATGCTGATCATATCTAATGATAGTTGATGTGTAATAATCTATTCATTTATCACTTCCCCTTATGTGTAATAATGTTCTCCATGCTAACACTAAACACACACAAACCTCCCATTAGCTGCAGCTAGAACTACATTAACAAAACAAACATCTATAAACCAATGAAATACGTGTAAACCAACGTACTTTAAAGAATACGTGACATTATTACTGACATTAAGTAATGAATAAGCACACATACATTGTATTAGTTGACGACGTCAGTCATGCTAACGAGGCTAGCAGAGGTTTTGACAGCTAGCTGCTTCTTCTCCTCCTTAACCAGTGTTGCCATGTCCGCTTTTTATAAGGGACTTTGGGCTTGTTTTTCTGTCACTTGTAAATATTGGTAGTTTGGGTTTGTGTTTTTTTTTGTGCTTGTTATTAAAGTGTAGTAGTAGTAATAATAATAGTAATAATAATAATAGTTGCTTATTTGGGCTTTGCTTCCTAACATTTTACATGTCATGGACCCCCAAATTAATATGTATTTGTCCCCTTAACCCCCATCTGAAATCGTTTTCTGCCATGGACCCCCTTACCAGATTTGTGTTAAAATGTTTTTTTAAAAAAATGAAAATGTGTCACTTTTTTTTGAAAATCAAGATTCTTTTGAAAACAGCTGGGAAGATAAGATTTGTCTTGTTAAAAAAAAAATCACTTTTTTTTTCCCACGATAAAAAAAAAAGAAAAAGCAGATCTACAAGCTCTGCTATTTTCATATAGCCGGTTTAAAGTGCTCTCTCGGCCTAGGTTGCTTCTTTTGGCTTCGTTTTCATAGAACCTGGTTTGCTTATTTCTCTCACAGAATCTGGCAACACTGTGCTTAACCACTTTAAGCTTCTTTCAGGGGGCCGGTCGAAAATAGCAGATCTACAAGCTCACAACGCGTCGCGAGAGCGACGCGTTGTGAGCTTGTAGATCTGCTATTTTCGGAAAAATTGCGTTAAAATGTTGAAATAAGTGACAACAAAAAAAAATACAAATAAAAAAAATAATCTGAAAACTGAAGGAAATAAAAGTGATTTTTTTTTTGGAGGATATAAAGAAAATCTCCTGTAAAATAAAAATAAACAACAAAACAACATGTGAACAGCAGCCATAGGGGCTGATAAGTAGCTCTATAACAATAATGACGCCCGACACTACGACTAGGCCATTAGCACTGGATGCTAATAAACAACGAGCAGCCAGCAGCTCAAACATCCCCCTCCTTCTTCCTATGACAAACAGTTTAAAAACAAAACAATAACAACACAGCCTTACCTCTACACCAGAGAGCACCGTGCACAGCAGCGTGCGTGTGTGTGTGTGTGTGTGTGTGCTGTGTTAGAGAGAGAACCCAGATGTGAGGCAGTTGTTTAGGTCGTCAGACTAAATAGTCCAGACGGGGGTTTGATGTGAAACGAGGACAAACACAACCACCACCAACGACGTAGCACTTAGCTTAGCTTAGCTTAGCTTAGCTACACTGAAGAGACTAGAGGAGAACTCACTTCCGGCTTTGCTTTTTTTGGGCTGGTGGTGGTGGTGGTGTTGCTGGCACGTTACCGCCCCCTGGTGATCTAAATGGTTAGCTGCTTTAAAAGTATGCTTTAAAGGGGTAGTTCACCCCCCAAATAACTTTTTTTCTATTGATTACTCACCCCATGGAGCCTTGAATTCATGGATATTTTTTTGTTTTTGTCGCATTCCTTCCTTTATTATTTGATTATAATAAATTTAGCCCCATTGATTCCGGTAGGAGACACAAATGCATTTGTGTCTCCTACCGGAATCAATGGGGACACATTTATTATAATCAAATTATTGGCTTAGGAATGTGACAAAAACAAAAAAATATCTATGAATTCAAGGCTCCAGATGGTCAGTAATAAATAGAAAAAAAATTATTTTGGGGGTGAACTACCCCTTTAAACCAGTGGCTCTCAAACTTTTTCACGTGAAGTGGAAGGACCCCCAAAATTATACATATTTGGCTGTGGACCCCCATCTCATATTTTTGTGACAGTGACCTCCAAGAAGCAAAGATTTGAGTTAAACATGTTCGGTTTAAAAATATATATATATATATTCAAAGATTTTCAAAATGTTTCACGATTTTTCAAAAATAGCAGATCTACAAGCTCATAGCGCGGCACTCGGTGCCGCGCTATGAGCTTGTATATCTGCTATTTTTTAATAGCCAAACCTACAGTATAACATTATGGTTAAAGTGGTTAAAATGATTGTGACGCTAATTTAGCAACTCATTTAGCTGGGGACCCCCTGGTACCCAAGGACCCCTAGGGGTCCCTGGACCCCACTTTGAGAACCAATGCTTTAAACTCACTTGAAATCTGAGGCATTTTGTATACTATTTTAAATAGTTTTGGGGGGAAAATGTTGCTAATCGTCCCAAAAGTGACTGCAACATCTTTGTTATCATTTGTTTAAAAAAAGCTTTGTACCCTTGCCAACATGTATAAAATGTTGAAATGTGACATAGCTCTGTTTAACACAATGCTGTAGGCTACTCCCTCCAACTGTAGGCCTACATACTTTTCCATTTTTTTCTGAAATAGTTTTTTATTATGTTTTGACAAATGCCGTATTCTTACACATTATTGTCAATGTAAAGGTGTTTTTTCTCATGCTAATGAAGCTCATTTGAATTGAATTGAATTGAATTGATCTTTCTTACCCTGTAGCCTATACACTTCCTTTTCTATACTGTGTTGGTTTGTTTACTGTTGAGTGAAAAAACTATTGCACATTAAGCTAATCATCTGCCCCCCCCCCCCCTCCCCCTCCGTTTTATTTGATAACATCTTATTATGTGATTACATTGTGTCCGGTCATCTGACTTTGTTTCCTTCTATATTCTCTATTCCTATGACTACTTTGTACTAAAAATAATTTCACCCTCTCTGTCAACGTGTGACAACCTGGAGTCAAGCTAGACAAGTTATGAAAATAAGGGTTGTTTTTAAAGTGTGAGAACAATTAAATATAGAACACGAGAACAAGATCTGGGAGCATAATAAACTAAAACATCTATGGAAAGTTAATTTGCCAGTTTTCACATATTAAAAGTTAAAACATATGCCACACATTACATGTTATTCTTGCAAAACATTATTTTAATTAAACAATTTCTATAGGGATGTACAATTAATAAGTAATCATATTGGTATCGCAACATCAGCCTTAAAAATGCAATATCACAGTTAATGTATAAAACAGGTGTAAAGTAAACCCTACTGGCAACTTGTTTTGCAATATCAGTCAGTTATCAGTATTAGCTGATTTATGGGTAATGGATCAATGTCATTCATGTATCCCTAATTCCTACAGCATGAAGACACAGTTGCGGCAAGCCAATAGAGCTGAATCGTTTGCATGAACAAGGCCAGAGGACCAGACAACTAACCATATTCTGCGGTCAATAAGCCAGAGTATGATGAAGCACATACAATTTGGCCAATTTGGTATTAAAAAGATCTTAAAGGTCATTAAATTGGAACTTTAGAGATGTTCAAATACCCTGTATACACTTATACTGTATGTTGGTTTGTTTACTGTTGAGTGAGAAAACAATGTTGCACATTAAGCTAATCATCTGGGGACCCCCCAAAATAATTTGGGGTCCCTGCTGCTCTACAGGGGGCAGAGCAAGCTGTTCTTCCTGAGGAGGCTCCTTCAATGGGCGCAACAGTCTGCTGCAGCAGATGTTCTACCAGTCTGTGCACTGTCCTCTTCTTAGCCATGGTCTGTTGGCAGGGTATAACATCAACACAAAGGGATGCCAACAAACTGAACAAGCTGGGGAGGAAGCCTATAGCTCTGTATCCGGAGTTAAACTGGACAATGTGGAAGTGGAGGATGAGGAGGAAGCTGATGAACGTCTCCCTCATCCCCTCCATGATGAGCTAGCAGGGATGAGGAGACACACACTCATCCGCTCTTGGCACACCCCACAAAGCAACTGCACTTTTCTATTCAGTTCCTTTGGATTTACTGGCTCCTGCTTTGACTCTGGTGCAGTTGCAGTGGTGTAAAAAGTACTCAAATTATTTACTTAAGAAAAAGAATCAATACTGCAATTTAGAAATACTTTTACAAGTAAAAGTCCGGAATTCAAAATTTACTTGGGTAAAAGTACAAAAGTATCGGTATGAAAATATACTTAAAGTACAAAAACACTCATTATGCGATTCACAAGTTTTCAAATGTCTACAAATCTTTTGAAAATAGCAGATCTACAAGCTCACAATGCGTCGCATTACAAAGTAACTATTAACTCAAGTTTTTCAATAATTGTAGTGGAGTAAAAGTACAAAATTTGCCTCTGAGATGCAGTGGAGTAGGTAGAAGTGAAAGTAATGAAAATTGGAAATACTCCAGTAAAGTAGAAAATACCTCAAAATTGTACTTGAGTACATGTACTTAATTTCTTTACACCACTGTGCAGTTGCACCTGATCTACTAGCAGTGGTTTTCAAACTTTTTTTTATTTCAAGGACCCCCATATAACTCTGAGAGTGTACAAAGACCTGTTAGGGTCCATTTTGGAACCCAACCCAACAAGGAACCCATGAGGGTTGTTGGACACCCCTTTGAGAACCACTGGTCTAATACAGTAGCATGTACACTACACAGAACCTTGTCAAATGCCTGTTAAGGCATAACTGCTGAGAGACGTATTGTAATATTCACTCATATTCATAGTTGATAGACTGTACAAATACTCATTCATATTTTCACTGTTGATAGAATGTACATAATTACTGACAATCCACAGTCTTTTACATTATGTCAATTTATACTGTATATAACATTGTTAATGGATGTGTATTCATTGGTGATAAACTGTATATTCAGACTTATCTTTATTGATAGACTGTACATAATGTCAGTGCCGCTTCTCCCTACACGCACACTACGCAGGTTGCGTGGGGCCCCGCCTACCCGCCGGGGAAAAAAAAAAACTGCATGTGTCCTGTATCATGCTTAGGGCCCCTGTGGAGTCTAAAGCGGCACTGCATAATGTTAACCCATTCATTCAGAGACAGTGCAGATGTCTTCTGTCAGAACCTAAGCCTAACTTTATTTTATGTTATCGTAACTTTATTGTATTTTTTATTGAATCTTACAGTAACTGTTCAGTATTTCACTCTTACTGCGTTGGTTGAATCCTCTCTCTCACCCCAGAGATCACTAGAGGTTTTTCTCATTTTATCTTTTTAGTATTCCGTGAAATACAGGGTACACCAGCATGTCTCATTCATCCACCTTATTTATGATTAAATTACATCAACACACCCAAATTATCATGTGTAATAAAAATGCCATATATACTGTTAATGAAGGGTTAAAGCAGTGATATAAACACGCACTCACGCACACACACACACACACACACACACACACACACACACACACACACACACACACACACACACACACACACACACACACACACACACACACACACACACACACACACACACACACACACACACACACACACACACACAACCCTAAAATCAATTCTAAATACGTCATTCATCAAATAGTTTAGGTGCCCTGTGCACGCCTGGGTAGACTTTGACACCTTTTACACAATTCCTGTGTTAAAATGGACAATGTAAATCCTCTTCAGTTGGAAGTGTTAGTGGGCACCGTCTATATCAGCTTTTCATAAACCATGCCAATATTAAAACAGTCTCTGTATATATAGGCAATTTACCTTACCGGTGTCATTTCATGCATTTTGTTGCCTTAACAATGTTGTATTTCGGCTGTCAGCTTACAACACCTTGCAAAATTGTCTTTGTTGTAACATAGACTATCAGCTTCTTTCTTGTCCCAGGAGAAGCCAGAGTGTCTGTTTGGACCCATGTCATGTGACTGTGAAGCAGAGTACTTTTAACTCTGGCAGCGGCTGAACTGTACGCTCCGTCTTCTCAACTTCTCGGGCTGGAGAGTCGCGAGGAGAGAAAACTCGCGAAAGACGTCAACACTGGCGACGTCACCTGTAACGGGGGACATCGGGAGCCACCACTGAATTAACCACATCAACCCTTGTGTCTTTACTTAGTTTGGGCATTAAAGGCAAAATGATTTATTATTTATTTGTATTGCCCCTTTTTCTCCCCAATTTAGTTGTCGAATTTCTGTGTTGTCATTTGCTGTTGTATCCTACTGACTCACCTACCAACGAGGAGCCCCCACCAGGAGGACGTAGACGACGTAGAGCCTTCGTCCTACTCCTCCCGCCCAACACTCCCTAGCTGACAGGCTCCTCCCTTAGCCCGTAGGATTACATCATGCAATGACAATTATCACCCTCCCCGCCCCGGCTTCCCCCCTCCCCCGAAAACACGGGCCAATTGTGCTCGTGTAGACCTCGCTCTTCACCAGTCCAATGCACCACCCAAGTGCCTGGCAAAGTTCTTTAAAAGACATTAAAAACCTTCGAAAACTTTCAATGATAATGAAAATAGCAGATCTACAAGCTCTCTCAAGTGTCTTGATCAGAGATCTCCATCTACTCTTACGTCTGGGTACGTCTAAATTCAATGTAAGGGGCTAAAATTGGGTGGAAACTATTTGGAAATTTGAAAAAGATAACAGTATTCCAGAACCAACGCAAATTCTTTAGGGCGGTCTTTCATATTGGGACGGTGATTTGATTGGTTCTCAAAGCGGTGTGGGCGTGGCATAGGTTTGTTAGCGGACGATCCTGCTGCGGTTCTAGCCCAGTGGTTCTCAACCTTTTCAGGCCGTGACCACCCTAAATAATCATATTTGAACTGGGGACCCCCCACCCTGACAAGCACTTGGAATTGTAGGAGTTGATGCATTACATTTAGTTTGACTCGGTTCCACAGATTTGTGAAAATAGCCGAACTACAAGCTCACAACGCCTCGGGTTGCGAGGCGTTGTGAGCTTGTAGTTCGGCTATTGTCAAACATTGTGTCTCTTTCTCAAGTAAATTTCACAATTTGGCCAATGTTTGACAATTGTTTAAGGTATGGTTGGTTGATTACTTTTGAATTTAGTCTTATTTTATTCTAGAGTATTAAAAAAGGTGTATTGGCAGAAAAACCTATGCAGGAGAGTAAGAAAGGCCTCTGGATTAGAGGCCTAGCGCCTCTGTGTGCAGAAAATGATGATTCATGATGAAAAGCATAAAAAGTAGTTAGGGAAAGATACTTTTTTTTACACTTACTCTGCTTACTTACTTAAAGTAAATGTTCTAAGCATGATTAACAAACAGTGATTTCACTTCTGGGAAAGTGACCACAAAGGGAGAGAAGATGTCTCCCACAGAAGATTGATGGGACACAAGAGGCATATCATGAGTTATCACACTGGGTCAAAGTGAACTTATGGGGAAATTGATGTATTTTGTTATACCATCAGTGCAGATAACCATCTGGCCTAGTCACAAGATGGTTAAATATTGCCTTATATTAAGAAAAAGATGATAGATGATCATGAGCATTGCTTGCCTAAGCTATGCTATTTGTAATGAAATGTATTATTATTATTTGGCACAAAATAAAGCTTGAGATTGAAGATCCAGGAATTGACTTTTGTCATTTCATTCAACTGGTGAAAAGAGCCTTGGTCAGCAGATATCTACTTCAAAGGTCTTAAAAGTCATTAAATTGTCATTTTAGAAACCCTGTATACACTTGTACTGTATGTTGGTTTGTTTACTGTTGAGTGAGAAAACAATGTTGCACATTAAGCTAATCATCTGGGGACACCCCAGAATAATTTAACCCACAGGTTGAGAACCACTGTTCTAGCCTACATTGAATTATGATCAGTCACCAGACATATCAGTAGGCGGAGGAGATCTC
This sequence comes from Gymnoscopelus braueri, assembly GCF_963280865.1. Classification (NCBI taxonomy): domain Eukaryota; kingdom Metazoa; phylum Chordata; class Actinopteri; order Myctophiformes; family Myctophidae; genus Gymnoscopelus; species Gymnoscopelus braueri. The sequence continues at coordinate 5,622,071 of NC_137612.1, read as the reverse complement.
TGATTGTCTGACTACACGAGTCTATGCGATGGTCACTCATTGAGAGTTTGTAGATCGGCTATGTTTGAAATAGGGCTTAAGTGGTTCCTTTTTCTCAATTCAGGGCACCAGTGGTGGCAGAGTTAGCGATGTTCTTTATTAGCCTCTGCATCACTGCAGAACCAATGTAGTTTCTTTGATTTAAAACAGACCAGAAATCTGCCATAGGAAATTTTTGCCTCTGCCAGCAGGGGGGGCAAAGGAAATATATGAACATATATGTTTTCATATACCGTATGCAACATATATGTTATCATATATGTGACATATTCAAAATTGGCTACCTGCATATATGTCTCTACATTAAGTACATATATATCCATCTATGTGGTATAGCTATATATGAGACATATATTTACTATATATACACATATATGCACACATGAACCTGAATATGGCAAATATGCAGCATATATTCTGCATATACCTGCCATATATTGGCAAAAAATATATATAATTAAAAAAATAATTATGTACATAATTTTTTTTATCAGACCCCCCCCCCCCCTTGCCCCCCTTATAGAATCGCCACTGCCACCGGCCAACACTGGAGTCTCCAATGACCTCCGATTCTCTATGAAGTCAGAAGGGAAAAGCACAGAAAGAGGTTCCTCCCAGTAAATAAATCCAGGAACACATGCAAAGTGTGGCATATGATGATACCACATACGGTCTCAGACAGAATTGGAGTTCCTCGTTCTGGTTTTGTGGGTGCCAGGAATTCTTCTAAAGTTGTTGTTTTAAAGGGAGAAAGTTTGAGGAAGCTTCTCCCACTGAGCCAGAACAGAGGAAGTCCAGGAGAGAGAGAGTGAAGAAGCATCCCTGTCACCGTCCCAAGGCAATTCATTTTTTAAGCCATGTCTAGTTTCTTGCTCATCTGAAAACTGGCAATTATAGTCCAATGGGAATGTCTCTGTTAGTGTGTTACACTTTTCTATGTCATAATATCTAATGTAATTTAGATAGCATGTTATGTAGACATGCAATGCAAGGTTCATTTCTAGACCTGGCATCCTATATAGTGTGTATAGTTTACAGATCAAGTACAGATCATTGATTTTTTTTAAATATTATACTGTTTAGACTGATTATCCTAGATTACTATAGATTACTGTCTGCTAAATGCCTACATTTTATGTGAAAAGGAGCATATTTGTATTAATAAACGGCACTGCTTTTTCACATTTTGGGCTGCTTAATTCTTTCGTAATCCATTGGCTTTCCTATGTAGGAGGATGTGGTGTCCTTGAAAGGATAGATATTCAATACTATTCAGCAATGCTTATGTAATAGCTTACTGTACACTGCAGTGCAATTTATCTTGTAATTTACATATATAGCAAATGATCTAACTGATCTGTGTGCGCATACAATTGCTAGAGTGCAGATGAGCCCCACCCAGATTCACTGAGGCAGACTGAGATACTTAAAATGTCTCAATTAATTATCCAAAAGCAGTGGTGGAAAAAGTACTCAAATGTTTTACTTAGGTAAAAGTATCAATACTGCAATATAGAAATACTCTGTTACAAGTAAAAGTCTGGGAATTCAAAATGTACTTGAGTAAAAGAACAAAAGTATTGGCATCAAAATGTACTGTAACTTAAGTAGAAAGTAGTACTCATCATGCAAAATGTCCCGTTTTATAAGTTTTCAAATGTATAAAAATCTTTTGAAAATAGCAGATCTACAAGCTCACAATGCGTCGCATCACGACGCATTGTGAGCTTGTAGATCGGCTATTTTCAAATGGCCGAAATGAATATAGGGCTGAAGTGGCTAATGTATGTTTTGTAATAATAATCTAAATCTACAAAGTAACTGGTAACTAAAGTTTTCAAATAATTGTAGTGGAGTAAAAGTACGTACAATATTTGCCTCTGAGATGTAATGGAGTAGAAGTAAAAGCACTGAAAATTTAAAATACTGCAGTAAAGTAAAAAATACCTCAAAATTGTACTGAAGTACAATACTTGAGTAAATGTAATTACCGGTAGTTACTTTACACCACTGCCTAAAAGAGATGAAAAGACAAAGACAAAGCTCCAGAAAGTTTCCACATAGTGTGCGTGAACGGAAAGCACAAAATGTGTCAAGAGCCTAAAAAGACACCCTTAAAAGGAAAACCATGCCCCAAAGAACAGAGTAACAGGTAAAAGAGTATCCCAAAAATAGCCTATATAGTGAGACGGCCTGCAGGATGCTTCACTCACTCTCTCCCGTATAGAATCCTTGTGCTTAAGTCTCCTGCTGGCCCTGGTAGGGCTCGTCGCATCGCCTGTAGCAACACAAGTGTAGTGATACAGTATGTCAGTCACTTTTATTCATTTTTCCCTCATTTAATGTTTTTCCTCTTTGTGTTTCTGTTTGTTTTCGTCTCAGTGTGTGTGTGTCGTGAGATGAGGAATGAATGACACACAAAGACATTTCTGCTATTTTTTGGGAGTTTTCAGTAATGATATGGGCAATGCTTATGCTTAGTGAGCTCATGTTTTATTGATCCAAGACACTGAATTATTCAAGGCGTTTCCTACTGCTGCCACAGGCCCAAGAAACCTGAGACATAATTATAGATCTCAAACACTGATGTGGTTTTTAAATAGCAGCAACCCAACAAAAATATTGTGACATCAGCCTGATGCGAGTTACATGTACTGTACAGTATACTGTAGGCTTGAGGCCAAAAATAAATTGAGATGTGCGTACAAGCATCAGGTGTCACTTCCCTGTAGTCATTTTGAATACATTAACAATTCTACTGCATTGAATAAGCCAAGTGCTATAGCCCATGTTTTGTTATAGAGTAGTAAGAATACAGTGTCAAAAAAAGGCAACATTCTCCCAACATTTCTTTGTTTCATGTTTCCACACATGTATATTTTTAAACCTACACACAGCCTCATTCACAGCTATGTTGAAAGGATGTTGCCATAACAGGAGATGAGGCAGGAAGAGACAGAAATGAAAGCACAAGCAGGGGAAGCAGGGTTAGTTCATCAAGAGTTTCTCAGTTTATTCTCTGCATTTCACGTTCTCCTTCAGTGTATTCTAAAGAGAAGGAAGAAATTATACCAAAAAGATATCCAAACGTCAGCAACAGAGGGGAAGGGGGGGGTACTGTACACGTCTCCCAGTGGTGCCAGATATGTAACGTTATTAGCTCCAAGGAGATTTTTTTTTAGACATCGTTTTGGAAGAGAACATATTAAGACATACTGTACACACAAAAACAGATCAGTCAGGCAGGATCCACGGTTGAATGCTGAGAGGCAGGCAGTTTGGAGTCGATTTAAAATGCACTATAGCGTATTATTTACAGCTTTAAAAAGCACCCTTATACCACTCCCATGTTAATAATACAGACACAATACACATACAACACATAATACTTCAGCCAGGGGTAATGTGCCCTAAAGAGTTTGGTCACAGTAGCTTCTTGTAAAGCCCATATGAATCTACTTGCGGTACATAGAACTATTAGCAGAATGTACTCTGCTCTATATCTCTCAAGCTAGTCACATTTCTTTTCTCTTTTTTTTTCTTTTTTCAGCTTTTGAGCAAACCAACAGTGTTTACACCATTTTGTCACTTTACAAAGCATGGTTAAGACTAGTGCTGGATCTACTCTAAAAAAAACAAGACCAGGAGACCTGGTTCTGCCAGACCCAGAATGAAGTCCTAGTATGTAACACACCTACAAACCACTTTATAACTGAAAAGCATAAATCATTTTATAATTTTTGTGACATAATAATGATGTCATGAATAGTTCGTGACGAAAGGGGACGAAAGGGGGACAGACTTTTTTGGCTGGGGCCGGGGGACAAAGTGACCATGCCCATGTATGGAGAAAACAGATACAAAGCCTCAGACCCCTTGGGTCTGGCAAAAACTAAAAAGGTGACACCGTTATGACAATATTAGACACTTTCCCTTTTCAAAAGTCTTTGGCAGAGGAAAACAAAAAGCACAACATAAAAAAATAATAAAATGAATGCCAACACACGGCGAAGTCACTGACATGCATATTGTGATGAAAGCTGTTTTGTTTAAGCTTTGGATGGAACACGAGAGACACCATTACTGTGTGTGGCTCATGGATGGACGGATAGCGGAGAGGTCCAATTGTATAAAAATGAAAACGTATATTAAAAACGTAAGGATTTAGATAACAGGCATGACTCCAATGTGTATCATGCTTTTACACAAGACTTCACAATGTGGTGGTGGTAGCCCAACAGAAAATATATTCTATCATGCTCAGAACACGTGTTCAATGTCGCCATTCGTAAAAACGAAGATCAGATTTGAGAAACAAAATAACAAATCATATTTTCCTGCAGTCTGCATTCTCCGCAACAAAGCCTATGTGTTCCCAATTTGTTTTGGTTCTGAACCCACATCCTCCAAAATCAAAATATAGAATACACTATCACTACGATGTCTATAGATTAATCACCGACTTCTCTCGCATGGAGATGGATTCAATTGGCAAATACTATAGTCGTAGCTTACTACGACTGAGAGGTCCTCTAGACCTGTGTGCTGCTACACGAAAACTATCTGAAGACCAATATGTTAGTAATGTTGAGTATCGCTCTGCAGTGGTGGAAAGTAACTAAGTACATTTACTTAAGTACTGTACTTAAGTACAATTTTGAGGTATTTTTACTTTACTTGAGTATTTCCAATTTCCAATATTTTTTACTTCTACTCCACTACATCTCAGAGGAAAATATTGTACTTTTACTCCACTACAATTATTTGAAAACTTTAGTTACTAGTTACTTTGCAGATATAAATTATGATATTATAAAACATACATTAACCACTTTAGACCTATTTTATACACAGGCTATTTGAAAATAGCAGATCTACAAGCTCACAACGCGTCGCATCGCGACGCGTTGTGAGCTTGTAGATCGGCTATTTTCAAACATTTAGTACTTTTACTTTTGGTACTTTAAGTACATTTTTATGCCAATACTTTTGTACTTTTACTCAAGTACATTTTTTTATTCTGGAATTTTACTTGTAACAGAGTATTTTTATATTGCAGTATTGGTACTTTTACTTAAGTAAAGAATTTGAGTACTTTTTCCACCACTGTCGCTCTGACATTCGACATGAAAATATTCCAAAAAAAGATTCCGATCAAAAACTGACTCCAAGAATGCATTGCACATGTCCTCTGGGCAGACAACATAAATATAAAACATGAGATAATCGATGATTATTTTGACAGACGAGACACAACACAACATGACATAAAAAAAATAATAAAAAATAATCAAAAATAAAACATAAAATTATAATACTGTAGTAGGTAGGAAAAGTGCACAAGTCGTTTTCTCTCTTTTTTTGTTTTTCTTTTACATAAATGTATCATATCATAGCATTTAACTCTGTCTCCCAGCATTCTTTGAAACACATGCACTCTCACTCGCTCACTCACTTATCCGCACATATTCAAAGTATCTCACAAAGCAGACATACTGTAGGGCTGGGCGATATGGCAATATCATCTTGACATCATGATGTGACACTAGATATTGTGTGGGATATTGTATATCGGAATGCTGTAATATGGAATGTGTTGTCTTTTAACCCTTTAAGACCTGAGGCCGCGTCTAAAAAGTTTCTAAATCCTAAAAAAAAATCGGAAAAAAATATAAAAAAAAGAAAATTCACGATTTTTCAAAAATAGCAGATCTACAAGCTCGTAGCGCGGCACTCGGTGCCGCGCTATGAGCTTGTATATCTGCTATTTTTGAATAGCCTAAAGAAATCTAAAAGTGACACAGATGCGTTCCAGGTCTCAATGGGTTAAGGTTACATTACGTTAGTGATGTACGTTTCGGAACTTATCTGACGGTTCTAGCGGTTTTATTATTTGCCTTTACCCACTTAGTTATCATAAAGGCATCACTGATGGGTATTTATCAAAACAATCTCACTGTATGAATATTTTGTGAGAGCACCAAATCGATATCAAGGTATTTGGTCAAAAGTATATTAGATTTCGTCCATATCACCCAGCCCTAAGCAGACGTTTGTTTTTTCCCCCAAAATCCCCTTCAGTATTTTGTCACAGTTTTACGTCAAAAAATCTCCGACCTCTACTCCTCTCTGTACACATACAGCAAACTACACCGGCCCACCTCTTCTTATCATGGCTACTAAAGTCACTCTGATGGACCTCTTCTTATTGGAATGAATACCGTTTTTTTCTTTTTCTTCACCTCATGCCACAGCACAGTTTAAAGAATTACCACACGAGTCCTAATATATACGATATACTGTACCTACACCTCCAACTGGAGCAGAGGCTCCAATGGATGGTGTGTTAAAATAGGTCCGGAGCAGAGGGTAACGCAGTGAGTTCTCCAGAGCACTGGTTTCCAACCTTTTCAGGCCTCGACCCCCCCAAAATAATGATATTTGAAATGGGGACCCCCAAAATAATGATATTTGAAATGGGGACCCCCCAAAATAATGATATTTGAACTGGGGACCCCCACCCCCCCACCCTGACAATAACTAGTAGGAGTTGAAGGATTACATTTAGTTTGACTCGGTTCCACAGATAAATATAGTGAAAATAGCCGATCTACAAGCTCACAACGCCTCGCAACGCGAGGTGTTGTGAGCTTGTAGATCAGCTATTTTCAAAATGATCGGCTATTTTCAAATGTTTGACCAGTTTTTATATTATAGTTTGTTGATTAATTTTGATGCAGTAATGGTATTCTTTCATTTAATTTCTTTCTTCTTTAAAAATCTTCCTTAGTCCTTAAATTGTCACTTTACTGCCCCCCCAAAAATCATGTAGGGACCTACGGTCCTGGGACCGCCAGGGGGTCTAAACGCTTGGGCCTATTTAATCTTTCGTCTATTCGTTAAAGAGCTGGGAGGCCCCTGGCACAGAATATTTTCAAATGGGGTCCGTCCGCAGCCAAATACATATCAATTTGGGGGTCCCTGACATGAAAATGTTGAGAAACCACTACTCCAGAGAGGTGTCAGCGTCAAGAGCTAAAGGTAAAACCCGCAACCTCCCCAAAAAGGGTTTTACGACCACATTACTATAGGTTATTATAGGAGAGATGTGGCATTAGCGTAACTTGACCGAAACAAAGTTGTTTGCTGAGCGCGTGATGGAGCTAGCATAGCATGTAGCGACACCGCGTAATGGCAAAGCAGAAACGTATTAGTGGTTAAGAAGTATGAAGGAGGTGGTGGCTGTGTTGTCAATAAGAATTACAACAGGTCCGTTATGGGGTCTCGCTATGCCGAGACACGCCCCTACGTTGAGAAAGCGCTCCTCTCTCAAGAGCCTCTTAAACCCTATATACTTTGTTGACTGGGGGGGTTATACTTGGTCCCAGAGGCGTATAAGAGAGTTACGTCACTAGCATAGACTCCCATTGTAAGAATGGAATGCGGAAATCTCAATGAGGAAGTTCCAATGTTTGGAACTACAGCCCCATAGCATAGCGTGACACGACTCTCTCTTACACGGCTCTGCTTGGTCCCCTCCTTTCTTTTCCCTCTACACTCAAATCTCTTCATCCAAAATAGCAGATCTAAAAGCTCACGGCGCATCGAATGGCGACGACGCTGTGAGCTTGTAGATCTGCCATTTTTTGCAGAATGTTTGCCACCAGAATATAGGGTTAGGCCACCTAGCATTCATCTATAATCAACGCCCCCGCCCCCTACCTACCCCCCCCCCCCCCCCCCTAGCATTCATCTATGGTTAAGCAGATGAACTCCTGGATGCATTTCCTATACTGCTGTTCAGTGGGACTGCTGCTGTGGTATTGACCTGGTTGGCCCAGCGGCGCCTCCGCCTCGCGCATCTCCTCGTTCATCCTGGCCAGACGCAATCTGGAGGAGAGAGAGAGAGAGAGAGAGAGAGAGAGAGAGAGAGAGAGAGAGAGAGAGAGAGAGAGAGAGAGAGAGAGAAGAGAGAGAGAGAGATGGGAGAGAGAGAGAGAGAGAGAGAGAGAGAGAGAGAAAGAGAGAGAGAGATGGGGAATAGTACGTAAGGACTCAGTCGTAAAACTTTTTTTTAAAATATATATATTTTTTTATTCCGCGATTTTGTAACCCTTTTTCACCCGGTGCCAATTATCTAAGTGATCCTGGGCGCTACACTCCCCCCGCCAGCCTAGGGAACCCAGAGCCGAGCTCATGCCTCCTTCAATGCATGAGAGCCAACTGAGCTTCTTGTCACCTGACAGGGGGGAGTTTCCCCGGTAGGACGTAGTGCGTGGAAGGAACACGTTATTCCAACCAGTTCCCTTCCCCTCCATCAGGCGCCCCGGCTGTCATGGGGGAGGCGGTATAGCGACCAGGATTACTACATGTTTTTGTGAGGGTATTAACTACCCTAGGAGAAAAAAAAAGACTTGGCGTGAAAAACATTGAAGACCCCTGCACTAATAAAAAAAGGTTTTGCATTGATTCGCTGATATATATATATAGATATAAAATTATAATAATAAAAAAGATGATTTGAATAATCAAACAAAATTATCACTAAGAAAGTAATGGATAGTTACAGCCCTACTTTTCCAAGTCCTGGCCCATAAAGTCACGAGACGTGAACCATTCGTAACACAACCATGGTCTGTTAATGTCACTCTCCAAGTGTAATACGGATCCATTTCTACACCTTCGGAGTTAAATGGACACTGTGGATCTGGGCAGAAACCTCTTATCTCCATATTTTAAGTTTTTGTGTGTTTTTTTATTTTATTTTCGTAAATTAACGCCGTACTTGATCATACTACAGCGTCACACGAAAGCAGATCTACAAGCTCGAAACGTGTGGTTTTGCGCCGCGCTTCGAGCTTGCAGATCTGCTACTTTAGCATTTTTTTTTTTTGAATCCTGAAAGGTTTTTGGACATAATAAGGTTTCCATCCCCGACAGAGACGATGTACTGTTGCTATGTCCTGACATGGAGGTGAGCCCAACAGGCACTTACAGAGCAATCTGGGAACCCATCGCCAAATAAAAAGGAAAAACAGCGCCCCCCCTGCTGTTTTTTACTTATTCATTTGGCTCTGGGCGGAGCTGAATGGACGACCCCCATGCTCAGGGAAACCGGGGTTTTGGTCTGCCTTCAGCCTTTCACTTCCGGTGGTGCGACTATGTTTTCATTCCCACTAACAATATTTCTCCACCGAACACTAACACCATTTCTCCCAGAGAACATGGATCGTTTTGGTTATAAGCCCACTTGTTTCTACGATGAAAGAGCAATTTAAAATGTTGAAACTTTCCGTGGTTTTGTCGGCTTCGAGGGCGCTACTGTTAAATGAGTTTCGGTTTGTTTCCAGTGGGGAACGAACGGCACACACGTAAATCCCGCCCACTACATTTGATTGGGTAAAGCGCTGCCTGCTTGCTGATCTGATGGCACGCCCACTTGTTGCCAATGTGCACGGGTTGTCAACACGGCTACCGACAGATTCAAGCACAGAGCAGAATCTGTTCTTGAGAGATTACTTACAGAGTGACGATGTCTGCATTAGCAGCCTGCACGGCGATGCTCAGCGGGTCGTGACCCTGTTCATCCACCTCGCTCTGTGACGCTCCCCTCTTCAGGAACAAACACACTTGCCTACAAAACACCACGGATGGAGGGAGAGAGAGAAACATGGATACATTTTATACATTTGAAAACTTGTGACATGGGACATTCTGCATAATGAGGTACTTTTGCTTTTGGTACTTTGCAAGTATATTTTGATGCCACCTTTGTAGTTTTACTCAAGTAAATTCTTAATACCGATACCAGAATTGATACTTTTACTAACGTACCCAGTGTGTCCCAGGCAGGTGGCATGGTGCAGCGGGCCTCTCCCTCTCATGTCCCGCTGGTTCACGTCCGCTCCGTTCTGCAGCAGGAACTCACATGCGATCAGAGAGCCCTGCGGATGACATCATCAACCCATCATCAGTTTGGCTGTCCCCCCCCCCCTGGAGCCTTCGTCCTACTCCTCCTCCTGCCCCAACAAACCCCGCTGACAGGTGCGCTGCCCTCCCCCAGCCCGTAGATGTACTGTGACAAATATCACCCTCCTCGGCCGGCTTCCCTCCCCCGAGCGGCACAGGCCAAATGTGTTCGTATAGACCAGTGTTTCTCAAACGTCTTTGGGCCAGCGGATATTGGATGGGGGCGCTAAGGGACCTGGATATTGGGTGGGGACCCAATATCCACCCGTTTAACGCCATTGGCGGAGATCTGTCTTAAAAAAATAAATAAAAATGCTCTAATGCAAGTTAGGAATGATCCTAGGACCCTGAAAGAAGAAATGGACAGATGTGACATCACCCCAAAGAATGACACTCGCGTCCAGGGTTGCCAGATCTGCTTATTATAATTTCCCCGCAAGATTTTATTTGAAAATAGCCGATCTACAAGCTCACAACGCGTTGCATCGCGACGCGTTGTGAGCTGGCCCATAGTCGCTTCTTTTGGGCTGGTTTTCCTAGACCTGGTTGCTTGTTTCTCTCACAGAATCTGGCAACACTGCTCGCGTCCGCTCCTTCTTTACGAGTTTTAGAATAACCCTCCGCTCTCCTTTTTTTTGGTGAAAACGGCTGTTATACAACTGCCGACCGGGAACAAATGGCGGTACAATTTTTTTTCTCTCTGGCGGAGAGATCAGACCTCCCCCATCCCTCGGCCATGCTTTGTGTACGTGCACACGCACATCGCGGCTCCCGTGGCTCTGCAAAGATCATCAATATAAGGTAGAAAACCCTGGCAGAAGCTACATAATAATTAATTAATTAATTAATACCTGGCAGAAGGTGTTAAAAAACTAAAATATCATTTAAAAGTAGCTGTTGGTAGTCATGGCTGCCAGTTCCCACCTGATGTCATGTGGGAGTTCCAACTGCTCCAGACCGTGCTGAATAACCGCTAGCTTGCATAACGTCTTCAGACTAGGACTCAAGTCTAAGATGCAGGCCATTGGGCGCCTAGGCCTGCGTCGGCGGAAACTACGCCCTGCGCGTCTTACAAAGAGGATCAGATCTCCCACCATGCAACAGCAAATTAGAGACAAAGGGGGGCGTGTGTGTGTAAGGTTGAACCCCTTGGGCTCAACCTTCTTCCAGGAGAACGTCTCTGGACTGAACTTCCAGGTGGATTGCTTGCGGTTGCGTCCAACAAATATGTACAGCTCTCCATTGTAGGCAAAGGCTGAATGAAAGAAGTCTTCTTCTTGCCGAAACACGCCTTCTGCAAGAAGCTGTGCAGGCGTGCTCAGCCATAAATTGGTCTCTGTGTCAAACACTCTGATGTTGGTGTAGTATTGCTGGCCCTGCCGGCCCCCAAATACAAACATCTTTGTCCCGATGATGGTGGCAGAGTGACATTCTGAAACAGGTGGCGGTGTGCCTCTGGTGTGAACTAAAGCCCAGACCATCATGATGGCGTCCAACTTGTAGACGTCATTAGTGTATCCAGTCAACTCGGTGCATCCTCCATGGATATACATGACCTTCCCCAAGACACAAGTTGAGTGATTGTGCCTCTCCTCTGGAACAGTCCCAGAAAACCTTGGTTTGAACCATCTGTGAGTGTCGACATCAAATGCATGAAGCACGTTAGGATACCCTACCCAGATATAGACTATATATTCAATCAGCACAGCTGTGCCCCCGTGCCTGAGGGGAACCTCATGGGGGCCTTCTCCTCTTCCAGTTGTCACTTGGGGCAACTTCCTCCAGCATAAAGACACTGTGTTGAAAACGTGCACGTCAATCCAAGCCATGTCACAGGATACTAGAAAGGCGTACAGCTTGTGGCCCACTGCAACAGCAGCGTAAGCGGCAGCGTAAACATGAGGCCCTTCTTCTATATTAGGCCCTCCTTTCAGATGTGCAGTCCAGCGGAACATGTCTCAGACTGTAGATCAATATGGATTATGCAGTATGCTTCATAAAACAATATATATAGTCCTAAAGTGCCTGACTGTGTGAAATTATATTGCTTCAGTGGCACAAATGTCACTCAAAGTTTGCCAAATCCGTAAAGCCGATCATTTGGGTTGGCCAATCAAGGAAGCCGATGACTGTTGATCGTTCTCCTAATATGGCAAATTGAATCGCAGCAGACAGTCTGTTCAGCAGTGTTGATGAATGGGTTTCAGAGGACGTCGCTACGGTCAAATCTAAAATAGGGCTTAAAGCAGCCCTATGTAACTTTTTAACAACTACATAGCATATTATGTGCCACAAAATTATAAAGTTACATGTTTAAGCGATAACAATCATCCTTCCATAAATGTACAGACTCAGGGGGGTCCCTGCTATAGGGGCTTGACTGTATTACTATGCATAGGGGAGACAATGAGTAGAACTGCCAGTCAAAGCGAAGGCTGGCCAATCACAGCGCGTCCTCGCCGGACATGCTTGCAGAGACTCTTGGGTAATGAAGTCAAATACGTTGGCTGCCATGTTGTTTGTGTCCAAACTGCCCACTGATACCCCAAACCACATTAAATACATGTAAGTATTTAAAGAGGTGGTGCCATGGTTTTGCACTTTTTCTGTTTTTCATGTGTCTATGAGGTTGATAGAACTTCATTAAGTCCCCTGGTGGTGTTTTTATGGTGTTTTATGTCTTCTCTGACTATTTTGAGTTTCTACCTGGAGGCTGAAACCTTGTGGGTCAAACGTGCCAATAGAAAAACAGCACTTTAGTGACATAGTAAAAACATACCCTCCCCCTCATTATCATAACACAACAGGTGTGGGCATGAGGAGGAGGAGGGACTAGGACAGGTGGGTGGTGCTAAGGTGGTGGAGGAGGTGCTAAGGTGAGAACCAGGTATACTTAATGAACTGGAGGCGTGTCCACATAAAAACATAATTTTAACAATTTCTGTACACTTTTTTGAAAAAAGTCTTCCTCCTAGTATAACCATAATACCTGATGATTATGTTTTAGGGGGGGAAAAATCACTGAAAATCACGGCACCCCGTCTTTAATGTAGGGAGCACAGCTGTAAGCGTGTGTGTACTAGGGCTGTTAACTTTCCTCAGAAATGATATTCGAATATTGGTCTTAAAAATGTGCAGATATTCGAATATATTCGAATATTATTATTATAAAAAAATATATTCTTTTTATAAAAAAAACAAAAAACAGAAACAGTACAAAAAACAATGTATCGAGTGCTCGGATCCAATAAAACATATCTTTTGTTTGTTTTTATAACTTGAGACATGAGTTTTTTGTATTGTCCCTGTCAAATAAACATATAAAGAAAAAGTTTTTTCTAATATTCGAATATTAATTTTCATATTCGAATATACATATTTTCCCAATATTCGAATATCGAATATTCGTTTGACAGCCCTAGTGCGTACAGGTCACACTTCAGGTAGGAAACATTAAATAGTATTTCAGGGGTTCTCAAACTAGAGCTACAATGACTGTTTAGGCCATAAACAAGTCACAGCAAAGAATGAATGATTTTTGGTCTCCAAATACTTTTTTCCCCACAACCTTTCCGAAACGTTATAGCTCATGATTTTCCCAAACCCTTCCAGGCCTAGGGACCGCAATGACCAATTGAATAACTTCCTCACGGTTTTCATAGTATAAAAACACTCAGTGGTGGAAAGTAACTAAGTACATTTACTCAAGTACTGTACTTAAGTACAATTTTGAGGTATTTGTACTTTACTTGAGTATTTCCAATTTCCAATACTTTTACTTCTACTCCACTACATCTCAGAGGCAAATATTGTACTTTTACTCCACTACAATTATTTGAAAACTTCAGTTACTAGTTACTTTTCAGATATAAATTATGATATTATAAAACATACATTAACCACTTTAGCCCTGTTTTATACATAGGCTATTTGAAAATAGCAGATCTACAAGCTCACAACGCGTCGCACCGCGACGCGTTGTGAGCTTGTAGATCGGCTATTTTCAAATATTTAGTACTTTTACTTTTGGTACTTGAAGTACATTTTGATGCCAATACTTTTGTACTTTTACTCGAGTAAATTTTTTATTCTGGACTTTTACTTGTAACAGAGTATTTTTATACTGCAGTATTGGTACTTTTACTTAAGTAAAGAATTTGAGTACTTTTTCCACCACTGGGGACCGCAATGACCAATTGAATAACTTCCTCACGGTTTTCATAGTATATAAAAACACTCACCCCAATCACGGCCTGAATGAGGGCCGTCTTCCCCTCCTCGTCCTCACTGGCGGAGTGCACGTCGGCGCCGTGCGCCAGCGCCTCGGCCATCAGCGGCAGGTTGTGGAGGCGCGAGGAGCGGTAGAGGAGCGCCCCGGGGTGCATCTCCCTGGGGTCCTCGGGGTCCGAAGACGTCTCCTGCTCGATCTCCACCTCCACCTCGCCGCTGGAGGACTCCTCCGACTCCTCCTCTGGAAGCAACATGGGGGGAATGGACGGAGTTTAAGGACCATTAACCCTTTAAGACCTGAGGCGATTCTTTAAAAAAAATCAAAATCCTAACAGTTTTTTGAAAAAAATATAAAAAAATTTTTTTCACGATTTTTCAAAAATAGCAGATCTACAAGCTCATAGCGCGGCACTCGGTGCCGCGCTATGAGCTTGTAGATCTGCTATTTTTGAATAGCCAAAGAAATCTAAAGTGACACTGATGCGTTCCAGGTATTAATGGGTTAAACTCCCTCCCAAACCACTGACAATATAGGGCTGTTAGGATTTAGCTGACGATTGATTCAGTCATACGAATGATTGCGATTAATTGTTTAATTGTGTTTTTGGCAATGAACCAATGTTACCAATACCAAGAAACATACAATGACAAAAGCTTATAAATACATTATGACAAATAACTTAAACAAAGCCAAATGGCAGACAATGACTGGTAACAATATTCAAAAATAAATAATGTACTATGGCCAACAGGCCATATGTAGAGTACTTAACACATTCCCTGCCAAGGATGTATATATTTACATCCTTAAAAAAAAAACATGTTTTCAGTGATTACGCCAGATGCTTTCACTGCCTGATGACGTCAGACCCGGATTTGACATTATTTAAAAAATAAAGGCTCATTTACTTCCTGTTTACTTCCTGAGGGAAAATCTCTCTCTCTCCGTTCCTCTTGCTTTACTGCAAAAACAAGCCTCATTGAAATGGCCACAGCTGTGCAATGGATTACGACGAGCGGATACATTTCTTACCCTATACTACGACCTGTGCGTGTAATGAGTCGATCTCCGTGGGTACGGCGGTCACGGAGAATATTCCATGACTTTTTAAAGGTACAGTAAAATCGCTCGTTTTGCTGGCAAGGGAACGAAAAACTATGTTTTAATCTCTGACATCTCTCTGCAAAAATAACTGTGATTAGCTCAAATAATTGCTGTCAGGCTTAGATTATGTGTAACTAGAAAAAGTGCTCCTCGGAGCACAGGTCAGGTACGTTGTTGTGGCCTCCTGGTGGCGCTATAACAGGCCAATGTGAAAAGGGTGCCATTTATTCTTAGGTCGTTCACGGCAATCGGACACTGCATTCATGATTTGAGGCATTTTGTTCCAAAAATGTGTTTTGCTATATTAGACCTGCTGGTGGCGCTATAACAGGCCAATGTGAAAAAGGGTGGCATTTCTTCCGTGGCCTAGTGGGAATGTGTTTCTGTAATTTCACGGAAATCGCAAGCTGCGTTCATGATTTGAGGCATTTTGTTCAAAACGGACCAATCCTGCAAATATTGGAAGCGAACCTTAGCCAATGAGGATGGAATATGGGAAATCGGACAGATCCGTGTTGATCACATGACTGTAGAGATACTGTGTACCGATTTGCATGACGTTTGGATAAAATCTGTAGGAGTAATGTAAAAAAAATGGGTTTTGCACAAATCGGCCTCCAGGTGGCGCTATAACAGGCCCATGTGAAAAATTTGAGGCAGAGGTTCTGAATTGGCATCCAGGGAGTGTGTGTGCACAGTTTCGCAGCGACCGGGCCAACAGTGCCAGAGATTAGCTGCTAACACACGGACAGGACACACACACACACACACACGGACGGGCGGACGGATGGAGGGTAAAACATACTCTCTCGCCATGCCACTCACCCTCCTCCGTGACGCTGTCCACCACCGCCCCGAACACCAGGATGTCTGTGCTGCCGTCGGTGCTTCCTCCCAGGCCGCTGTCGCTGCTGAGACCTGCGGGGCCAAGCCACGCCCAAGCCACGGACACGTTAATCACCACACTGCACATACTGCATTCACCTTATTCTTGGCCTCTCTCCAGGGCAGGCGCCATTGCCCCCTGCAGGGCGGCGACATTGAGTTTTTCTCTGTGTGCTATAGCTGCTTCAGTCAATATCTGTCCACTTCCTCCCAAGTAGCAAGGAAACTACATTTAAGGAAAGGTCGCCGACGTCATTTTCTCTATCCAGCAATTCCAGCCGGCAGATTCGTCGCACTGGGTGGCAAAATGCAGCCAGGACTTCGATGGAATACAGATTAACCAGTCTAGGGGTACGTGTAGGTACTACAGGGGTACGTGAGAGACAGTGGAGAATGTATTTATTATTATTATACGTTATGTTTGATCATAAAACACTGACAAACTGACAAGCTTTGTGTGAGCCTGCTGATTTGTAAAGCGTTCAACCGAATTAAAGGAGTAGTTCACCCCAAAAAATACTTATTTTTCAAAATGATTGGCTTAGGAATGCGACAAAAAAATCTGAATCAAAAACCTGACTCGTACAACTGCATTGTAGTGTGACTTACTGCGAGGACCGGCGCTGTTGTCGAAGTAGGAAAAGAGGGAGTCCAACTCATCAGGGCAGAACAGAGAGTCCCGACGAATCTTTGCCGCTGCCGCTGCTGCAGCTGTAGAGAGAGGGAGGGGTTTAGTTCATTCCGGGATCGCACTTGTGTCATTTTAGATTTGAGCCATAACCATTATTTCATACTCTGGCTATTCAAAAATAGCAGATATACAAGCTCATAGCGCGGCACAGGGTGCCGCGCTATGAGCTTGTAGATCTGATATTTTTGAAAAATCGGGAAAAGTCTGTGTAAATCTTTGAATACATATATTTTTTTAAACAAAACGTTTAACTCAAATCTTTGCCTCTGGGGGTCCCTGGAACAACATATTTTGATGGGGATCATCGGACAAAAACATATAATTTTGGGGGTCCTTGACAAGAAAAAGTTTGAGCACCATTGATATTATAGCAACATAAGTTTTTCAGAAAACAGTTTTAGAAAACATTTTGTAGAATCGGAACCTCAGGCCTTAATGGGTTAACCCATTTAGACCTGGAACGCATCTGTGTCACTTTAGAATTCTTTAGCTATTAAAAAATAGCAGATATACAAGCTCATAGCGCGGCACCGAGTGCCGCGCTATGAGCTTGTAGATCTGCTATTTTTGAAAAATCGTGAAAAAATATTTTTTACATTATTTTTGAAAAACTGTTAGGATTTAGATTTTTTTTAAAGAATCGCCTCAGGTCTTAAAGGGTTAAAGTAAAAGGGTTTCTACCGTATGGTGAAAAAAAAACGAATTCTGACCTGCCGACAGGTTTGCAGGTGACGCGCTGCCAGGCTCGTAGCGTTGGTATTTCCTGCGCGCTTTGTTGGGCACCCGGAGGGAGTTGCTGTGTCGCTGGCACTTCTTCACCGCCCAGGGGCGGGACTTCCTCGCGCCCTCCACCAATGCCTCGCTGCCGCACATCTTCTTGAGAAAGCGCTTCTCTACATATTTGGCCTTGATCCAGGCTTCTTTCTCTTGCCTGGAAGAAGAATGGGGGTATAACCACAAGCAACAGAAGTTTAAAGGGTCTACACCATGAAAATCACTTTTTTCTTGTTTTTTTGTATTTTTTGGGGTCCCCAGTGTCTCTTGTACCCCAAAAAATGTTTTTTTTTTTAATTCAGTCATTCCTTCTCATTTCATGGATTTCCAGAATGGGCGTGTCTGAACAGGCGATCTCAGAATGGCAATGTTTATGATGTCATAAACATTTTTGATGGCAAACCCAATGTTAAATGAAAAGTGCCCGAATCGCTCCGAAACTTTTTCTACCCCCCCTAAGTGGGGGTCTACGAACAAATACTTCAGGCTCGGATTTTGGCTCCGCCCCCCGGAAGTGGGTGAAACAGGCACCTCAAACACTTGGTGGAATTGTTCAAAAATGTTCAAAGTGTTTTTTTTTCGATTTTGTATTTTTCTTAGATGCTTCTTTTTATGCAGAATTCTTCCATTTTTTTTTTTTTTTTAAATATTTTTTTTTATTAACAGAATGTTTTATTAACAGAATTGCTCAGTAGCCCCCCCCTGCCCAAGAGGACGTTTTGGTATTGCAGCTGAAAGTGCTGTATAAGCCAGAGACAATTGACTTGGGATGAGTATATCTGAGTGATGATTTAGGCTCAAACCTTTTGAAAAAGGTTTGAGGGACATACACCATATGATATTAAATATCAAATATTTTTTTTAAATTCATGGTGTAGCTCCTTTAAATAGTTTCTATACATCTATTTATTTATTTTTTCAAAATGCCTCGCTTTGCGCCACGTTTCGAGCTTGTAGATCTGCTACTTTTGATGCTTTTGTGTGACGCTGCAGTACGATCAAGTAGGGCAGGGGTCTTCAACAGGGGGTCCGGGGGACCCCTAGGGGGTCCTCAGAGTTACTACAGGGGGGCCGCCAAATCTTTGTGTGATTGGATTTTTTTTTTTTTTACATTAACCACTTGAGCCATATTATCCCTATTCTGAAGAGAACTTAAGCCAAAAATAGCCGATTGGCTTGTAGATCGAGCTTGTAGATCGGCTAGATCGGCTAGATGTGAGCATGTAGATCATATCTACAGTATGAAAATACAATTTATACAGTATGTAGTGGAGGTCCCTGCTTCATCTCTCTTTCAGCTAGAGGGTCCTTGGGCTGAAAAACGTTGAAGACCCCTGAAGTAGGGCATTCATTTAGGGAAAAAAACACAAACAGTTTGAATATTGGAGATAAGAGGTTTCTGCCTGACAGCAACGATATACTTTGTAGTATAATAGTAAATATTTTAGCATAGCGGAAAATCTTTGAAAGATGTGCCCAAAATGGGGGACATGCCAGGTGAGAATGTGATTAAAGGAATCGAACCTTGAACTGGATGGTCCTGCCTTCTTGACTCCCATCTCCTCACACGCTCCTTCATAGATCTGATTGATCACCGTGTTTCCCAGCTCACACATCAACTGGACGGTGGAAGAAGGGTGAGAGACACACACAGAGACACACACACACACACACACACACACACACACACACACACACACACACACACACACACACACACACACACACACACACACACACACACACACACACACACACACACACACACACACACACACACACACACACACACACCAAGGTTATTATAGTTAACTAAAACTAACTAAATAACTAAATACTTTTTCGCTAACTGAACTAAGTACAAACTACAATAAAAAAATAAACGATAACTAACTGAAACTGTATTCCTTGTTTACAAAACTAACTAAAACAAACAAACAAACAATTATAGACAAAATGCCCTTAGTTTTCGTTTGTGGATGGTTGGTGTTTCATCTCTGAAACTGAATACATTTTTAAATGCTATCTTTTGTTAAGTTTATATTACACAATACTTACCTTTTCAATCCTGCACCTGACAAATAACCCAAAGTATAAAAAAAACCTAAAACTAACACTAAAACTCGTCCACGACTAACAATAAAAACTAACTAAAACTATTAGCATTTTCTGAAAAATAAAAACTAACAAAAACTAGTAAATCTGCTAGCGGCTTTAAGACAACTGAGGCAATGGTTGGTGAAACCCACCTTGAGTAGTTCTGGCTCCCATGAGTCCAGTGTCAGCGAGCGCACCTTGGAGAAGTGAACACCAAGACTCCTGTAGAGAGACAACAACATGCAGGATACAACAGATCAGCATAGAGAAAGCAAAGTCTAGCATAGAGTTTTTTTTAACCGTTTAAACATTTACAAGCAACTTTACAGAAAAAAAAGCCCCATGTCGCTTATAATAAACAGACATGGCAACACTGCCATGCCGTGACCCTGCTTGACTGTGGCTTTGTACAGCAGTGCTGTTTACACTGGCCATTAAGCAGCTTAATGACTCCAGGTGAACCTGTCACTTCCCACCTGTCCCTTCCCCGCATAGTTACGCTCTCTCTCCGTCTCTCCGTCTCTCTCTCTCTCTCTGTAAGTCACACAGGTGTCATCAACCTCGTGCCAGCTGGCACAAAGTTAAACAATTTTCTGACCTGCTGTTCAGGTCTCTCTCTCTAGCTCATCCTCACGGCGGCTCTGCCGTGCTGCGCAGCAACCATACTAACTCTAGATGTGACTTTAAAGGGATAGTTCACCCAAAATATAACTCTTTTTCTATCGATTAGTCACCCCATGGAGACTTGAATTCATGGATGTTTTTTTTTTGTTTTTGTCGCATTCCTAAGCCAATAATTTGATAACCAGCGGACCGGTATAGGCAGCGGTTCCGGTAGGAGACACAAAGGAGACTCTTTGTGTCTCCGCTACCGACTAATCGATAGAAAAAAAGTCATTTTGGGGGTGAACTATCCCTTTAATGTGGTCACGTTACTTTGAGGAATATCTGAATTTTTCTTTCCTTGCAAACATATTTGATATATAAGTTAAAATATGGAGATAAAGAGGTTTCTGCCCGACGACGACAACAATAATATGCAATGACAAGGGGGAAAAAATCGCCCCTGAGCGTGCTGTTTACCTGTGGATCCCTGAGCACTCGATGCACAGCAGAATGCCCAGGTTGATGGAGGCCCAGCAGGGGGCCGTCTGTCCACAGTCACAGCACAGCTCGTTGCCCGGAAGGCCTTGGACCCTCTGGAGGAGGTTCTCCCCTCCTCCTCCTCCTCCTCCTCCCCCCCGCACACTCCTGCTGTCCCCTCGGTGCGTGTCCCCCCGGTGGTCCCGGGGTTCGCTGGCAGAGTCGATGCTGCTGGTGGAGGGCGAGGCTGTCCTGTCCAGACGCTATACGGAATTGAATTTTAGTTTTAGTTTGTAGTTTAGTCCATAAGTCCATAACCAGTGGTGGAAAGTAACTAAGTACATTTACTTAAGTACTGTACTTAAGTACAATTTTGAGGTATTTGTACTTTACTTGAGTATTTCCAATTTCCAATACTTTTACTTCTACTCCACTACATCTCAGAGGCAAATATTGTACTTTTACTCCACTACAATTATTTGAAAACTTTAGTTACTAGTTACTTTGCAGATATAAATTATGATATAATGAAACATACATTAACCACTTTAGACCTATTTTATACACAGGCTATTTGAAAATAGCAGATCTACAAGCTCACAACGCGTCGCATCGCGACGCGTTGTGAGCTTGTAGATCTGCTATTTTCAAATATTTAGTACTTTTACTTTTGGTACTTTAAGTAAATTTTTATGCCAATACTTTTGTACTTTTACTCAAGTACATTTTTTATTCTGGAATTTTACTTGTAACAGAGTATTTTTATATTGCAGTATTGGTACTTTTACTTAAGTAAAGAATTTGAGTACTTTTTCCACCACTGGTGGGTGGGTAATGGTGGGGGGGGGGGCGGATATTTGGGAGCAGGGGGAAAGCTGGAAGTAGTGGTGGGAAAGACTGTTCATTTCGGTGAACGAGCGATTTCGTTCACGTTCACGGCAATGATTCGTTCAAATGATTCGTTCGCGTTCTCGTTCAGTAGCGCTTCCGGTCCCGGCGGAGCGTACGCGCTACGCTAATCTCTCAAGAACAGATTCTGCTCTGCGTTGGAATATGTCGTGAAGGCTCGTCATAACGTGTACGCACTGGGCTACAAGTGGGCGTGCCTTCAGATCAGGAAGCAGGCCGCGCTTTACCCAATCAAATGTAGTGGGCGGGATTCACGTGTCCGTCGATCTTTCCCCCTCGAAACAAACCCAAACTAATTTAACAATAGCGTCCGCGGAGCAGACAAAACCACGGAAAGATATTCACATTTTAACTTACTCTTTCATCATAGAAACAAGTGGGCTTATAACCAAAACGATCCATGTTCTCTGGGAGAAGTGGTGTTAGTGTTCCGTGTAGAAATATTGTTAGTGGGAATGAAAAAATAGTGGCACCACCGGAAGTGAAAGCTGAAGGCAGACCAAAACCCCGGTTTCCTTTGCGCACGGGTGCTACGTCGCCATTGTCCCAGAGCCAAGTAAGATAGTACAAACAGCAGAGGGCGCTGTTTTTCATTCTTATTTGGTTCTGGGTTCCCAGATTGGCGCTACGCTAACTGCATGCAACTGTGTGCATCTGATCCCACTGACATGACTGCACAGTCTGCACAGAAACACAGCACTGTCATTCACGATCTAATGGCACCATCGTCTTTGTAATATAATGTGTAGAAGTAATAAATGACTGCAATATATAATGTTATGTAAAGTTATTTTTATTTGTCGATAATTATTTATAATAATAATAATTTTATACAAAGCAGCCCAAGTCAGTACACTCACATGACTATCGATTTCCAACCATGTCTTTAACTACTATTAACTTGAATGAATAGTAGCTGTAGCATACTATTTGCATCTTCTACTCAAACTAAAACGTGTTAATCTGTCCATTGTCTAGGACTATGCATATTTATTTATTTTGATACTTAAAGTTGTACAATGCAAAATCACAAATAACGATTTTTAGCAACCTCTGCTGGTCACTACCGTCACTGCATACAATTTCCCTAGTCCTCGATTACCCAGAATTCCATTCGTTTTCACCGGAAGCCGGAAGCGTTTCAAAAAGCGATCTTTTAATTGTTTTATACTATCTACGGATCGTTTCTCTTAGCCAGTGGAGCATTAGTTACCATGAGCTGTGCTTTCTTTTTCTGTTCTTTTTCGATCTCCCAATTCTACATTCTCTTAAAATCAGCGTGAGGTTCCTTTTTGTTAATAGCGCGGTAGTTCCTGGCCAAACAGGAAACCGTTGCGGTAGTTCCTGAGGACGTCGGCCACGACGTCATGACGTTGGCCAGGAACGTCATTTTCCCGGGAAAGTCCCCCCCGTACACGTTCAATAGAAAATATATAAATAAAAGGCTTCCGGGGGTGAAATTCACGGAGTGGGTGTTGTGAAACTTTTGCCACTCGCAAAAGATATACAATTTAACTTTAGTTTTGTTGAAAACGTTACCTAGTATTACTTTAAATGTGGTAACGCTATCTTTTGTCCAGGAACAACAGTAGGCTACCTTTTATTTCAATTCAAATAGCAATACGCATGCATGTCTATACTGGAAAACTCTACAGCACAGCTTTCTGTCTGTCTGATGGTCTGTGGGAGGAATAACAGCCCGCCCGTCGTGTGTGCGGTGTGCGGGGGAGGGGGAGGGGGGGCATGAACGAAATCGTGAACGTAACAGTTTCAAGAAGTGAACGTGTTCGTTCACGTTCACGTCAAAGAACTAGGTCTTATGAACGAATCGATCATGACCGACACATCACTAGACCCACACAAAATATGACCCAATGACCAATATGAAATTGCTGGTAAACGTACCGGTAAATGTATTTACACGATGTATTATATATTATATACTGTATGTATCACTGCAGAATTGTGGAATAAAAAAAATAATTAAATAAAAATAATTAAGAAACAATTCGAGGATATGACACAATAAAGTCCAGGACTTACATTTCCATTGTGGTCCTCATACACATAACAAATACATCTCATAACATGAAAGACATGAACAATGAACGATGTACAATAAAGAAATAAACTAATACAAAATGTGTATGTGTATGTGTATGTGTATGTGTATGTGTATGTGTATGTGTATGTGTATGTGTATGTGTATGTGTATGTGTATGTGTATGTGTATGTGTATGTGTATGTGTATGTGTATGTGTATGTGTACGTGTACGTGTACATGTGTGTACCTCTATGTAATAATTGTCAGAGATCTCTCTGTAGGCTGAGGCGATGCTAGCGTGGACGGCCTGGATCCAGGCCTGCCGGAGCTTCTCTGACTCAGCCTGCAGCATGCAGCTCCTGTAACAGGTGGGACACAATTTACAATTTAGGCATTTAGCAGACCCTCTTAATCCAGAGCGACTTAAGAGTAAGCAAGGACAACACAAGGTTATACATTAAATGCATAGAAATAGTAATCTAGGATATGTATCTATATCTATACATACACTATAGCCTAATACAAAGGTAACTGAACAACCCAAACCTCTACCAAAGAATAATTGTGCTTTAATAAATCTATATATCTTCAGTGACAGCACTGCTTCTGTGTTCTTGTGACATGGTGTGTCCTCCATTTGAACCTACTGAACCCAGATAACTTAAAGACTGAAGGTGAATTATCAATACCATTGAGTTCTTTGAGACAAAAGAGATCTTTGTTGTGTTTGTTGGTGTGTGTGTGTGTGTGTGTGTGTGTGTGTGTGTGTGTGTGTGTGTGTGTGTGTGTGTGTGTGTGTGTGTGTGTGTGTGTGTGTGTGTGTGTGTGTGTGTGTGTGTGTGTGTGTGTGTGTGTGTGCGTACAGTACAGTACAGTACACACAAGGTTCCACTACACACTCTATTCCACTGGACATCTGCTTATCGGAAGCTACACCTTTTACATGTTAAATCAGCATCCTTGGGCCTGTCGACCAAAACAAATCAATTTTTGTTAACTTCAAAGCATTAGGCAATAGGCACCTGGCAAGATAGAAATGTAAATCCATACAATTTTGCCCTAAAATCAAGTGATGTAAAGTAACTAATTGCATGTACTCAAGACCTGAAGCCGATTCTACAAATGTTTTCTAAATCCCAACAGTTTTCTGAAAAACATATGTTTCTATATCAGTGGTGCTCACACTTTTTCATGTCAAGGACCCCCAAAATTATATGTATTTGGCCGCTGACCCCCATCTCAAAATATGTTGTTCCAGGGACCCCCAGAAGCAAAGATTTGAGTTTAACATTTTCGCTTTAAAAGAATATATATATTCAAAATTTGCTCTCATTTTCACGATTTTTCAAAAATCTACAAGCTTGCAGATCTGCTATTTTTGAATAGCCAAAGAGTAAAATAATGCTTTTCAGCTCAAATCAAAAAATGACACAGATGCGTTCCAGGTCTTAATGGGTTAAGTACAATTTTGAGGTATTTTTTACTTTCTTCAGTATTTACAATTTTCAATACTTTTACTTCTACTCCCAATACATCTCAGAGGCAAATATTGTACTTTTTATATAACTCACTTGGTGGGCGAGACCACCTCGAAGCAGAACCTCCTCTCGTTGTCCTCACAGGGCTTCACGGAGCACAGCCTCAGGTCCTCCACCACCACCGTTAGAGAGTCCTGTCATTGGCAGAGAGAAGTGTCAATCAAAATGATAAGGTCATGAACTGGATTCCTAAAATTAGGCCTAATTGCAATGCTTCCTGTTGTCTATCGACAGTACAGTAAAAAAATAGCTTAAAGGAGTAGTTCACCCCCAAAAAAACTTATTTTCTATCAATTACACATCCCATGAAGCCATGAATTCATTGAGATCTTTTTCTTTTTGTCACATTCCTAAGCCAATCATTTGATGACAGGCGGAGTCTCCATTGAGTCTCCTGCTGAGTGATGACCCGGTCATCAAATTATTGGCTTAAGAATGCAACAAAAACCAAACAATCTCCATGAATTCAAGGCTTCGTGGGGTGTATGGTTGGTCTTTTTTTGGGGGGTGGGTGAAATACTCCTTTAAAGTATATTTATCCCCTTGTGTAATTACAACAAACATAACAAAGTCAACAGGCCGTACCTTAAGTTTCTTTTGGTAGACCAGTTGGCTGTTTTGTATGGAAAACCACCGCCTTGGGAGAGGACAGGTATAATGTTAGACACTAGACCTACAGTACACACTATATTAGCATTATAGTGAGATACACTACAAATAACTGCCTAGATCTTGCACACTGTTTGGATCATAGGCGATGTTCGCCTCTGCCAGCAGGGGGGGCAAAGGAAATATATGAACATGCAACATATATGTTTATCATATACTGTATGTGACATATTCGAAATTGTCCGCCTACATATATGTCTCTATACATGTATGTACAAATATATATCCATATATGTGGCATATATAAGCTATATATGAGACATATATTTCCTATATATCCACATATATGCACATTTATTAACCTGAATATGGCATATATGCAGCATATATTCTGCATATACTTGCCATATATTGGCAAAAAAATTACTACTGGTTTGGATATTGATGACAGCTTTGCTAAGACAATGGGAGCAAAGACCGTTCATATACATGTCATTTAATCAACAAAATAGTTATAATACTGGGCTGCAAAGGTAACAGGATGGGTGGGCACCAAGGAAGAGTGGGCACCTCAGTGTTAAATTGGATTTTTTCCCCAAAATGTAAAACGACAAAATATTTGGATAATGTTTTTAAATAAAGTAAAGTACACATGATTAGAACATGCTTAGACATTCGACAGTGAAGGTCTAATATTTCTACAATTGCTACAAAACCTGTAAATCCAGTCATTTTGGGGCATAAACAAGAAGTTGAAGGATTAAGTGTGATAATGATGTACCGTGCTTGGAAGTGTTTGGAATGTTTGGAAATGCCTTTTTTTTCTACACAAATCTTCTCTTCTGGTCTTTAATGTCGTTTGGTCATTTTAAGGTTTGTATAACTGCACTAAAGTCAGTAGAAGGACGGAATCTCACCTGTTCCAGGTCTTGAAGGCGTTGCTGGCCCTCTTAAAGAGGTAGCCCTCCATTACTACAGGCGCGTCCACATTGAACTCCACCTTGGTCTCATCATAGGAGAAATCCTGTAGGGCACGCAAGCACACACACACACACACACACACACACACACACACACACACACACACACACACACACACACACACACACACACACACACACACACACGATCATCGTTAACATATACAGCTAGAATCCCCTCACATAACCATAGGTCATCATGTATAACTAACAGTGGTGGAAAAGTACTCACATGTTTTAATTAAAGGGATAGTTCACCCCCAAAATGACTTCTTTTCTATCGATTAGTCACCTCAGAGACTTGAATTCATGGATATTCTTTGGTTTTTGACACATTCCTAAGCCAATAATTTGATGACCACCAGGCGCTTCCGGTATGAGACACAAAGAGTCTCCTTTGTGTCTCCTACCAGAACCGCTGGCTACCGGTCCGCTGGTCATCAAATTATTGGCTTAGGAATGCGACAAAAACAACAAAATATCCATGAATTCAAGTCTCCATGGGGTGACTAATCAATAGGAAAAAAGATTTTTGGGTGAACTATCCCTTTAAGTAAAAGTATCAATACTGCATTTTGTCAAAGAATAATTGTGCTTTAATAAATCTATAGCTTCAGTGACATGGTGTGTCCTCCATTTGAACCTACTGAACCCAGATAACTTAAAGGAGACTAAAGGTGAATTATCATCAATACGATTGAGTTCTTTGAGACAAAAGAGATCTTTGTTGTGTGTGATGGTGTGTGTGTGTGTGCTTACACACAAGGTTCCACTACACACTCTATTCCACTGGACATCTGCTTATCGGAAGCTACACCTTTTACATGTTAAATCAGCATCCTTGGGCCTTTCGACCAAAACAACTGCATTTTCTCATTCTTTTGTTAACTTCAAAGCGTGAGGCAATACGGCACCTGGCTAGATAGAAATGTAATCCAATCCATGCACGGTGCTACTGGCCAGTGAAGGGGAAAGCACACAGACGCTGATTTGAAGAGAGTGTGAGATTAAGTTTCACTATTGTTGTGTGGAAATCTTTGGTTTGAGGCAATGTACCACCTGGCATATGGGCCAAGCCGTGCACACGAACATAATACACATACACACACACGCACACACACACACGCACACACAGACAGACAGACACACACCTTCAGCCTGATCTCAGCGCACGCACATACACACACACACAGACGAAAGCACGCACACACTTCTGCTGTCAAATTCTCTCTGTCCACGTTGCATTATTCTGTCTCATTCTTTTTCTAATCCAGTAACTGAATGAAAAGACACACACCGTTTTCAATGAATTGAGTACAAAGGACCCCAATGGAAACAAGCCATATAGTGCTCTCTCGGGTTTAAAATCCTCTTAACAGACCTTGATTGATTGATTGATGTACTTTATTTAGTGAGACATGAGAAACAGTAGGCCTACATGGAAGTACAATTCACAATACAAGGTCTACTAAACTGGATAACTCATAAAAGCACTAAGCTTGTTTAAAATGAGTTCCCACGCACACAAATCATGATGACATATAAGAGACAGACAGATATACACTACTATACAGAACGTCAGCTTACAGGTTACTGGTATGAAACATAAGAAATATGTACCCAAAAAGAATCGGGGGGGGGGTTAGTGGGGGGGGGGGGGTGGGTTACTAGGTTAAGACTTTGACAGGGGCCAGTTTGGAATTGCAGCCTTGCATTGAACTGTACTTCCCTGTGCTTGTCTTTGCAAACTGTTAATAAAGTATTCAATCAATCAATCAATCAATCAATCAAAAACCAGCATCTTACTTTCTGACTAGTGTCAAGTCTTTCACAGACAACAGCAGGTCGTAGGCTCATGCAAAACACAACACTTGTACAAGGAGGTTACACACTTCAACGTCAAAACGACACACCCAAAACTTGATAGGGGTAAGATCTGCACCATCATAATGATATCAATCATGTTCTAATCATGTGTAGGCCTACATAAGACCGTTTTCCAAATGTTTTATTATTTTATATTTTGGACCAAATAGACAATTTTACATCGAGGTGCCCACTCTTCCTTAGTGCCCACTCTCTCTTCCTTAGTGCCCACTCTTCCTGTTACAATTAGTGACCCACATTTCTCCCTCCTTCCTGAGGCATTCAGACAGAGCCAGACGTGTGCCCTCAAAAGAACACTCCATACAAAGAAACAGGACTGTCCCCCCATTTGTTCCAAACAAAACGACCCCCGACTTCAACCGCACGCCAAAACAAAAGCGCTATTAAGAAAGGCGCGTGCGCGCGCAACACACACACACACACACACACACACACACACACACACACACACACACACACACACACACACACACACACACACTGATGTTAAAAAAGAAAGAAGAAAGACGTGTCCGCAGAGTCCATTTAGAGTTCTAGTTAAAAAGCCAGTATTAACAGTTTATATGCAATACATGGTAGTCACTCGAGCTCTATAACACATGACACACGACACTTCATATAAAACGCAATATAAAATTCCACGCATGCTTTAATTAGAAACCTAGCGCTGGTCCATATAGCGTTAGAAGTAAGTTCTCTCCTTCTAACGCTATGGACCAGTCCAGAGCTATTATAAATCCACATTAATTAAACTCCTTCCTCACCAGAGTGTAGTCCAACCTGCCGAATATCCTCATCTTCACAACGGTTGAATCCAGCAGCAGCATTTACCACAACAATCAATACATAATTATTCTATAAATAAATTAATAAATAAATAAATAGAGCAACTATAGGGACAGCCTTTGAAAAGCATTCGGTTCAATCTGCTCTCAGTCAGTCAGTCAGTCAGTTAGATTAGATGCTAAACCCTCCTCATCACGCAGTTGACAACTTCTGCACCGCGACAGAGAGCTGACTGAATGGTTGGTGCAGGAATGTCACTCAGCGCGCCCCCACTCTGCTCTCTCTCAGTGGTGGAAAGTAACTAAGTACATTTACTTAAGTACTGTACTTAAGTACAATTTTGAGGTATTTGTACTTTACTTGAGTATTTCCAATTTCCAATACTTTTACTTCTACTCCACTACATCTCAGAGGCATATAAATATTGTACTTTTACTCCACTACAATTATTTGAGAACTTTAGTTACTAGTTACTTTGCAGATATAAATTATGATATTATGAAACATACATTAACCACTTTAGCCCTGTTTTATACATAGGCTATTTGAAAATAGCCGATCTACAAGCTCACAACGCGCCGCGAAGCGAGGCGTTGTGAGCTTGTAGATCGGCTATTTTCAAACATTTTAGTACTTTTACTTTTGGTACTTTAAGTACATTTTGATGCCAATACTTTTGTACTTTTACTCTAGTAAATTTTTAATTCTGGACTTTTACTTGTAACAGAGTATTTTTATTTTTGCAGTATTGGTACTTTTACTTAAGTAAAGAATTTGAGTACTTTTTCCACCACTGCTCTCTCTGCATACACACACGCCGCGCCCACACGCACGCGTGCTGCGACCACCGCTCATTAACATACAGCTGTCTGTTCTGTGACGGTGTGACCCCCGCGTTGACCGCAGAACAAACTTTATTTACTTCACACAGAAGGGGGTTAGAACAACTAACTAACCCACCACCACGGTGTGTTATTATTATGACGTCGCCCCCACACCACCCCTCAGATACAAATGTCAGATGTAGGAATCGGTTTAATTGTATAGCACTGGTTCCCAAACATTTTAGCTCGAGACCCAAAAGAGAAGTTTGATATACCCAGGATTCAGTGGTGGAAAAAGTACTCAAATTCTTTACTTAAGTAAAAGTAATACTGCAATATAGAAATACTGTGTTACAAGTAAAAGTCCAGAATTCAAAATTTACTTGAGTAAAAGTACAAAAGTATTGGCATAAAAATGTACTTAAAGTACCAAAAGTAAAAGTACTAAAATATTTTTAAAATAGCCTAGGTATAAAATAGGGCTAAAGTCGTTAACGTATGTTTTATAATGTAATAATGTATATCTGCAAAGTAACTAGTGACTAAAGTTTTCAAATAATTGTAGTGGAGTAAAAGTACGATATTTGCCTCTGAGATGTAGTGGAGTAGAAGTAAAACTATTGGAAATTGGAAATACTCAAGTAAAGTACAAATACCTCAAAATTGTACTTAAGTACAGTACTTGAGTATATGCACTTAGTTACTTTCCACCACTGGCAGGATTCAAACTAGTGAAAATAGCATTGTATCAGCTATTTTCACTGTCTTAAAAGTATTTTTTCTCCCCTCTAATTAATGGATTTATTTATTTTCTTTTTTTTAATGTAATTCTTTGAGAAAAATAAACACATGAAAAATTATGATTTCCTTTTTTGATATCTTTTGAAATAATCATAATTAAAAACAAAACGTAGGAAACAAATCATAAAGGGGTATTTAGGCCTACTTGCGACCCATAAAAATTGGTCTGTGACTGTGACCCAAACATGGGTCCCGACCCACTGTTTGGGAAATAGTGGCGTATAGGAGATCTACAAGCTCGCAACAACCTGTGAACTTGCAGATCGACTCTTTTCAGCATGAGATGCCACGCCGCCATATATAAACTAGGCATATGTGGGATACATGGCATTGTGATACATGATTATATTAGTAATGTGAGAGCTGATGCAGTTAATAACTGATGATTTTGATATGAGAAGTAATTTTGTGGTTTCCATACTGTTTACAAGAGAGTAGGCTATTGACTGTTGTTGCTATTTCATACGCAAATTAGAATATATACACCTTATTGTTTGCATTTTGTGAGACTGTTTAGAGTGCAACTGTTGCTAAAATGTGCCATTGTCTGTGTGTTTACAGAATAAAACCCCTTCATATTCCTGCATACTGGGGGGGAAAAAAAAATCATCATTTATATAAAGAAATGTGTAAGCTACCTATTTCACATTCCAACTTGGAAAAACTATAGCTTATAAACCCACCAAAATGTTCAGTTGTAGTTAGAAACAGTTAGATAACACCCCCTCCCCCATCCCCACCCTCCTCTGAACCGTGGTCTGTAGTCGGGCCTCGGGACCCCCAGATCCCCGCAGGCGGTGGGCCATGCATGGCTCCATCAGCACATTTTGGAAGAGTCAGCTTTCCATCTGTCTGCAGGGTCCACAAAACTATTGTTGCTTAATCAAGCTTACATTATTGCTCCCCTGACACACGCCCAGCGCCCCCCTCTTCCCACCTTAAATCAACCATGGACCCTCTGGAAGAATGCAGCCAGCCAGCCCTACAAGTGGCCGGTCAGTCGGTCACACAGAAGACCTGAGGCCAATTCTTACAAAATGCCTTCTAAATCCTAACTGTTTTTTTGAAAAAACTTATGTTACTATGTCAGCTCTAACTTTTTCATGGGAAGGACCCCAAAATGTATATGTATTTGTCCGCAGACCCCCATCTCAAAATATTTTGCATGGACCCCCAGAAGCAAAGATTTGAGTTACAAATGTTCGCTTGAAAAAAAATATATTCAAAGATTTGCACACATTTTCACGATTTTTCAAAAATAGCAGATCTACAAGCTCATAGCGCGGCACTCGGTGCCGCGCTATGAGCTTGTATATCTGCTATTTTTGAATAGCCAAAGTGTAAAATAATGCTTTTTAGCTCAAATCTAAAAATGACACGAGATGCGTCCCAGGTCTAAATGGGTTAAAAAATTCTCCTTCTCCTTCTCGCACTTTCAAGATTTAAAAACAAACGTCAATGTTACTTGAATAGTGAAACTCCTCAAGTAACATGACTTTGACTACATGTTTCTCTGTGTCTCGGTTCTCAGCTGTGGAACCGCCATGCCCTAAAAGTATAGAGGAGGAGAACGAAGGAACCAACCCCCATGGGAGGAGCACACATTAAGTCCTGCACACCTATAAATAAAAGAAAGGCAACAACAGTGAGGTAATACACATCCGTCTCTGCATGAATCATCTGCAGAGACGTGGAACAATGAAAATGATTTCTCACTGAGGACAGATCACGTGAGAATCACGGCCTGGTGTCCATAAAGAATGTCGTGCAAACGCATACAAAGGAAAGCTAGTCGGCTACACACATGTGCATCATGTGCGAAGCGGACCAAAAAAATCTCAGATTCTGTAACTTCTTTTGACTCCTACATCCTCTAGCATTATTTTACACTTTGGCTATTCAAAAATAGCAGATCTACAAGCTCATAGCGCGGCACCGAGTGCCGCGCTACGAGCTTGTAGATCTGCTATTTTTGAAAAATCGTGAAAATGTGTGCAAATCTTTGAATATATATTTTCTTTCAAAGCGAACATTTTTTACTCAAATCTTTGCTTCTGGGGGTCTTTTGAACAACATATTTTGAGATGGGGGTCGGCGGCCAAATACATATCATTTTGGGGGTCCTTGGTTTGAGCACCACTGACATAGAAACATAGGCTTTTCAGAAAACTGTTAGGATTTAGAAGACATTTGTAGAATCGGCCTCAGTTCTTAATGGGTGAAAGTATGAAAATATCAAAATAATGCAAATGCATACTGCAACAGTATAGTCTACTTTATGTTAAATCCTTTTTTAATTGTTTATGCTTTATTCAGATAGACACAGTGAAGAGGACAGTTAAAGGATGACTTCACCCATTTTCAATCTTCATGTAACTGGTCCTCACTACTGCTCATGATAAAATGGTACCAATTCTTTCTACTCGGTATGTGTCTCGTAGGAGGGCTGTGGACATCAGAATTTTTTTTCCAACTAGATTAAATTTTTTTTATTTAGATTTGTATTAACGTGAGAACAATGGCTTTCATTATAGCAAGCTAACTTTCCAGGAGTTTCTATTAGCTTGGATTCCCTATATCGATGATGTCACTGGTAGGCTGGTTTCTGAACTGTGCACAGCCCTCCTCTAAACACAGACCGAGTAGAGTCTAGACATAAATGGTACCACATTATGATGTGCATTAGTGAGGACCAATTATAATGAAGACATGTTGAAAATGGGTGCAGTCGTCCTTTAAAGTGAACAGAGGGAGGTCATGGGAAAGACACACCAAATGGTCCGGCCAGCCGGTACAGTCAAACCGGGGACATGCAGTGGTTCCCAAACTGGGGGTCGGGACCCCCAGGGGGGGGGGTCCACTAATGATTTTGGGGGGTCTCCAGATGATTAGCTTAATGTGCAACATTGTTTTCTCACTCAACAGTAAACAAACCAACATACAGTATAAGTGTATGCAGGGTATCTGCACATTTATAAAGTGACAATTTAATGACTTTTAAAGGGTAAGACCACTTTGGTAGAGGTTTGGGTTGTGTAGTTACCTTGCCATATTGTAACTCCAAAGGTGGGCAAGAAATCAAAAATAATTGCTCCATTAATTCAAAATATGCTCCTCATTGACTTACATTGTATGGTAAAACAGCTCTCAAAGTCACTCTTTTAGCACATAAATGAACCCAAACAAAGCTGATTCAGACAATATAGAGCATCACCAAACCCAGTACTGTTTTTTTTTTTTATAAAAATGTCAACTTCCTGTTGATTTTACTATTTGAAGATCTGCATCCAGATCCGCGGATCCAGTCCAGGTTTTCTACTTATTAAAAATGGCAAAATCAACAGGAAGTTAACATTTTTATAAAAAAAACAAACAGTACTGGGTTTGGTGATGTTCTATATTGTCTGAATCAACTTTGTTTGCGTTTGTTTTTGTGCTAAAAGAGTGACTTTGAGAGCTGTTTTACCGTACAATGTAAGTCAATGAGGAGCATATTTTAAACATTGTGAAAATAGCCGATCTACAAGCTCACTGCGAGGCGCTTTGAGCTTGTAGTTCGGCTATTTTCACAATGTTTATCTGTGGAACCAAGTCAAACTAAATGTAATGCCTACAATTCAAAGTGCTTGTCAGGGTGGGGGGGGGGGGTCCCCAGTTCAAATATGATTATTTTGGGGGGTGCGGCCTGAAAGGTTTGTGAACCCTTGCTGTAGAAAGCATTCTACATATAGTACCATGTGGTGTGCACCCTATACCATTCTGGCTATCGGGTCCCCCATTAAATCCCTTTTCACGGTGTGGCTCCTCGGGGGCCGAGCTGTCTAGGAGAGGGGTCTTTGAGTGAGTCTGTGAGTCTGCGTGTGTGTCCGGCCGGGGGTTAATCTTGCAAACCGCTGGACCGATCAGCACAATATACTTTGTTGTATGCAGTGGTGGAAAGTAACTAAGTACATTTACTTAAGTACTGTACTTAAAGGGATACTTCACTTTCACATAAAATAAACATTAAAAAAAAATATTAAAAAAAAATGAAAGAAGTTATGGCAAAATAAAGGCCCCCTCACACATTAGTAGGACACTCTAATGCGTGAGGGGGCCGTGATTTTTTCATTTATTTTTAATATATTTTTTAAATGTTTATTTTATGTGAAAGTGAAGTATCCCTTTAAGTAAAAATTTGAGGTAATTGTACTTTACTTGAGTATTTCCAATTTCCAATACTTTTACTTCTACTCCACTACATCTCAGAGGCAATTATTGTACTTTTACTCCACTACAATTATTTGAAAACTTTAGTTACTAGTTACTTTTCAGATATACATTTTGATATTATGAAACATACATTAACCACTTTAGCCCTATTTTATACATAGGCTATTTGAAAATAGCCGATCTACAAATTCACAACGCGTCGCGATGCGACGCGTTGTGAACTTGTAGATCTGCTATTTTCAAAAGATTTTTATACATTTTAGACATTTGCAAGTATAAAGTATATTTTGATGGCAATTATTTTGTACTGTTAAAGTACAAAATGGTAAATGGTACTGGTAAATTGTTATTAGGCCTACCATTGTTATTGTTATTTACTTAGTTACATGGCAGTATTGATACTAAGTAAAACATTTGAGTACTTTTCCCACCACTGCTCTCTCATGACTCTGCACTGCTACATTTACATTCTGTATGCGTCATGTTCAAACATTACTGTTACAGTTCAGAGATGGAATAATAGAAGTATGAAGGTGGGGACAGTTAATTTCAGATCCCAAAATAGCTACACTGTCACTTGATTCTCTTGAGATTACATGCTATTTTTAATTCAGGTGTTTTTTCTGTTAATTTATTCATTGAATCTCTTCAGTGAAAAGGGTTCTTGAGCGATCATCTTCATTCTGTCTGGCATGAAACGCCACCACTCCTCTCCTCTATTTTCAATGGTACATACTGTGTGTGTGTGTGTGTGTGTGTGTGTGTGTGTGTGTGTGTGTGTGTGTGTGTGTGTGTGTGTGTGTGTGTGTGTGTGTGTGTGTGTGTGTGTGTGTGTGTGTGTGTGTGTGTGTGTGTGCGTGCGTGCGTGCGTGCGTGCGTGCGTGCGTGCGTGCGTGCGTGCGTGCGTGCGTGCGTGCGTGTGTGTGTGCCTGCGTGCGTGCGTGCGTGCGTGTCTTGTTAAAGATGACCATCACTGAATTTCAGTATACAATTTACTATCAGTAGACATGACTAATAATTTCTTAATTAGCAACATAATTGTTCATGTGGACTTAAAGTATATTAACTGAGCTGCCTTTGGCAACAGGCATAACATGCCATTCTTTTATCAGACTTTATTCTTATCCACAGTATTGTTATGTCATGGCCTCTGTAAACAACTAAGATTCAACTAGTTAAAGGACACCAAGACCAAGACCAAAAGTCAGGTTTTTATTGATATAAAAAAAGAAGAAACCCACACTCAAAGTGCAGAAGAAAACAAACAAAAGGGGTTTGGAGGAGATCCCAACCAAACAGAACAAAAGATGGGTAAGCTACTGGGTCAAGAGAAGAAAAAAGGAATGTGCGCACACGATAAACGTGTTTATTCAACAACGTGATGAAGCCCTGCATGGGCGAAACGTTGTTCACTTTTGGTTAAAATAAAAAAGACGGGAGAGCAGAGCAGTTTATCGTGTGCGGACATTCCTTCTTTCTTCTCTTCCACTTGATTATTTTTGGGTACCAGCACCGCGTTTAACCCATTAAAACCTGAGGCCTTAAAGGGATGGTTCAGCCCCAAAATGTCATTTTTTTCCTATTAACGGGTGAACTATCTCTTTAATCAATGGGTGTGTGCATACATGTGCATAATATCCTACCTTTTTTCATAAGCTACTGGGTGAGCCAGGCTATGGGCTGCAGTGGAACCCAGCTCTTCACCCTAAAAACTACCAAACAAGGTACACTAAACTACACCAAAAACAAAACCTGATAAAACCTGGTCTACACCTACCGGTGATCTCCCAACCAAAACTAAAATTACAACCAACCAACATGATACCATACCTAAAACGTGCTGGGGAAAAAACTATCTATTGTGAAGAAAGAATTCCCCAAAAGGTTGTGTGTGTGCTGCATGCAGGCTGTCAGCCAAGTGTGTGCGTGTGTGTGTGTGTGTGTGTGTGTGTGTGTGTGTGTGTGTGTGTGTGTGTGTGTGTGTGTGTGTGTGTGTGTGTGCGTGCGTGCGTGCGTGCGTGCGTGCGTGCGTGCGTGCGTGCGTGCGTGCGTGCGTGTGTGTGTATCACTGCCTGCATTGTTGCTACCAGCTGTATTGTACGAGCATGTGACAATAAACACCCTTGAACCCTGTGGTATTTACTTTGTGGTCTTTAGTTAAGAGCAGATGCTCTGCAAAGCAACCGCTCTCCTCTATTCTCTCCTCTCTCTCTCCCTCTCTCTCTCATAAACCCGGGTCCTATTTCTTCCTTTCAACCTGATCTTGTCCTCTCTATACAGTAGATCTATAGATCCATCTGTTGACTGACTTCGTCTGCCATTGTCCAAGGTTAGGAGGAGGAGGTTGGCATCGGAAGGCGTTCAGATGTCACTGATCAGAGGCACGCAGCAGCATGCCCACGATGCCCTCTGATCATCAGCCTCATTTGGAACTCACTCTGACGATGATCCATGTCCAGTTGGCACACCTGGCAACCCCCCGAGTGGTGAGCAGCGTTGCCAGATTTGTATGAGAGGAACAAGCAACCTTGTCTATTAAAAACAAGCCCAAAACAAAAGCGACTATAGGTTACATGAGCCCTTTAAACCTATATTATACTACATGGGCCATTTGAAAATACCAGATCTACAAGCTCACAACGCGTCGCGATGCGACGTGTTGTGAGCTTGTAGATCGGCTATTTTCAAAACAAATCGTGAAATATTTGGAAGATTTCTGAAACAACACAAAATATCTTCAGAGGTTTAACTGCAGAGGGGCCTCCTATGCGTGTACACACACACACACACACACACACACACACACACACACACACACACACACACACACACACACACTTGACTGACTCTCTCCAGCTCCGATCACACCCCATTGATCGCCACGGCAGCAGCCAGCATGGTGACAGCCGTAAAACATACTCCCCAGGGATCGCTTAGTCAATCACTCAATCTGTTCCTCTGTTCCAGAGCCACCACAACACACACACACACACACACACACACACACACACACACACACACACACACACACACACACACACACACACACACACACACACACACACACACACACACACACACACACACACACACACACACACACACACATCTGCTGGTGCGAGTTTTATGAAGTGCTATTATTATATGTGCCATTGAAGGCGGCCTTGAGGTCTCTGTGTAAACACACAATAGATTAGAGAAGGGACCGTCGGTGTGTCCTGGTATTAAACACACAATAGATTAGAGAAGGGACCGTCGGTGTGTCCTGGTATTATATTACACTAGTCGGTGAAAGTCAACAGTGCAGGTCAACTACATTCCACATTAAAACTATAGCTTAGATTTAAAATGTATGTTACAAAATACACTCAAATGGAAAATACATAAACTTAAACAATTGTTTCCGTTGTAAAATTTACAATGGATTATGTCAGGGGTCTTCAACAGGGGGTCCGGGACCCCTAGGGGGTCCTCGGAGCTACTATAGGGGGTCCAACAAAATCTTTGTGTGATAGGATTTTTATTTTTTTTACATTAACCACTTGAACCCTAGCATCCTTATTCTGAGGGGAACATTAGCCGAAAATAGCCGATCTACAAGCTCACATGTTGTGAGCTTGTAGATCGGCAAAGAGGCAAAGAGGTTTGGTGTAGAGGGAAAAAGGAGTAAATCAAGTAGTATTGAAGGTGGTTAAATGTCTGAAATGAACATAGAACACTGATGATAGTCAATGAAGCTATCTATGAAAAGTTTAATCTGCAACACAATTGTAAACAATGTAGGGGAGGTCCCTGCTTCATCTCTTTCTCAGCTAAGGGGTCCTTAGCCTGAAAAACGTTGAAGACCCCTGATTATGTGATTGCATTGTGTTGAGAGACAAGCCACTCACCTGCATCAGTGTCTGGAGGAGGGAAGGGACGGAGGGAAGACAGCCAGGCGAGCAAGGAAGAGAAAAGAGGGGAAACCGTTAATTTAATTTATATAAGTAAATATAACAAAATGACCAGGGGAAGCCAGGTGAGTAGAATTACAAAACCTGGAGAGGCCCTGATCCATAAAAAAAGATTTTTCTAAATGTTTCAGATTTAATAGAGCTTGTAGATCAGCTATTTTGCGCTCAAGTAGACATAGTACAGGAGACAGAATAATTACAGTAAAATATGAAAAATGACACCAGTGACAAATAGAGCTGACAATGTTACCCATGATTACAAGTTTGGTTTTTGCTTTAAGCCATGGCCTTGGCTCAATAAGCACACTGAAGCAAGGCCAGAGCCCAGCCAGGTGGAAAAGCACTCGCCACGGGACATTACCCAGTTTGGAGGGAAACCATCCATGTAATAACTAATATTGATGTTATCTACACACGTGCACACACACACACAAATGTGCATGCACACACACTGGCTCAATGGCAGTGGTGGAAAAAGTACTCAAATGTTTTACTTACTAAGTAAAAGTATCAATACCACAATGTAGAAATACTATGTTACAATTCAAAGTCCGGTATTAAACATTTACTTGAGTAAAGGTACATAAGTATTGGCATCAAAATGTACCAAAAGTTATCATTATGCAGAATGTCTCATTTCACAAGTGTTCAAAATGTATAAAAATCTTTTGAAATTAGCATCTACAAGCTCACAACGCGTCGCAAAGCGACACGTTGTGAGCTTGTAGATCGGCTATTTTCAAATAGCTGAAGTATAGGGATGAAGTGGTTAATGTATGTTTTGTAATAATAATCAAAATCTATAAAGTAACTAGTGACTAAAGTCTTCAAATAATTGTAGTGGAGTAAAAGTACAATATTTGCTCCAGTAAAGTAAAAATACCTCAAAATAGTACTTTTAAGTACAATACTTGAGTAAATGTACCAGGTTACTTTACACCACTGGCTCAATGGCCAATTTTGCTCTTGGCACTTCATCAGGTAACAGATGGATGTTAGTCTTGAGGGTAGGCTCTGTGTGTGTGTGTGTGTGTGTGTGTGTGTGTGTGTGTGTGTGTGTGTGTGTGTGTGTGTGTGTGTGTGTGTGTGTGTGTGTGTGTGCGTGCGTGTGCGTGTGCGTGTGCGCGTGCCGTGCGCGTGCCGTGCGCGTGCGCGTGCGCGTGCGCGTGTGTGTGCGTGTGCGTGTTGGCAAGGAACATCACTTCAAACACTAGCCATGTTTTGTATGGGGAATTTAGTTTGCTGCCTTCAGGAAGCGTCGCGTTCCAACATACAAGAAGGTCAGACTGAAGAGGTCCTTTGTCCATCAGTCGGCTTTGAGGCTTAATGAGTCTAGTCAGGGGTAGGACGAGTGGTGGACAACTGGACATTGCTCTTGTCTTCATGTTTTTATGTATGTAATTTGTTTTGTTTCTGTCTTATGTCAAATGTGTATTATTATGTGTTGCATACATGGCTGCTGGGTCGTAAGACACATTTCAGTGTGAGCTGATAATAAAGTCATATCGTATCGTGTCGTGTGTGCTCATATTTGTGCAAGACAGAGGAGAGATAGCTTATACCCTGTCCAGCAATGTGTAATGCACACATTGCAAAGGTATAAGTTCCAAAGAGTTGAATTTTGTGCAGCTGAACGGCCCAAAAATAGATAAAAAAACTAAACAAAAACACTGGATTGTTTTTACTTTTTGCTCCTGATTTGATCAAGAAGAATAAAGAAGACACCAAATAAAACGATTCTTTATTACTATTGGCACTCGGCGGCAGTGCTATTTTTATTGTTCTGTGAGCTCGCAAAACACAAAGATGAAGGACTTCTGGAGTCATGCACTGGACAATATAAAAATACTTCATACAAGGCCGCGGCAAAGCCTCAGTCTCTCTGTCTGTTTTTCGAAAAGCCATTTGAAGTTAAAATAAGATTATTTTTTTTTTTTCCGGCTTCAAGGGGACAATTTCAGAACTCCAGACAAATGCATGCTTTCCAGTTCCAGCTCCTGCAGTTGACTGAGACGTTATTGAATTATTGTGAGTGAATCAGGAGGGAGCTCTAGCTGTGTGCTACTGGCAGAGAAACGCTTTGATGTTCTAGGAGAGAAGCTGCTGTCTCCCAGGAGCCAATTCTCCTCACGTACCCAAAATACACCCGGATAACAATAGCACAGCTCTTCGGCTGACAACATTCAGAAGTAGCTTCAGAAATAACCATGGGGAAATGACGATTATATCGCTGCTGTCGGGGCAGAAACCTCTTCTCTCCATATTTTTACTTTTTGTGTTTTTTCGTAAATTAACGCCCTACAGCGTCACAAAAAAAGCATCTAAAGTAGCAGATCCACAAGCTCGAAACGCAGCGCGAAGCGACGCGTTTCGAGCTTGTAGATCTGCTACTTTTTATGTTTTTGAATTCGAATCCTGAAAAGTAACTGTTTTGGAGATATGAGGTTTCCACCCGACAGAGACGATATAATAGTCAATGTAGATTTTAAATATTTCATCATTCTGGCTCCGGTACTGAACTCCCAGTGACCTTCCAGCCCACGTTCTCTTTTTTATTTCTGTTTCCTTCAACAGCATAGCGAAGACAGGGACAGAGAAAGAGGGGATACAGAGAGAGAGGTGATGACATGAAAACCACAAAATCATACCTCAGATATGAACTTCACAGCATGTCATTAGTTCTGAGTATAATCATTGTCTGATTCGTTCTACTGCTATGCCACAAAAATGTGGAATGCCCTACCATTGGCTACCAACAGTCATAAAAACATGTGAATCCTTACTCTCCTTCAAAACCGCTCTAAAAGAGCACTTGCAATTCGGAACTGGCCCCTGTAAAAAGTCAAAACCTACCCCCCCCCCCCCTATGTTTTTGCATAGTAGTGTATATTTGTCTGTTAATCTGTCATTAAATGTTTCAATGAATTGAGTACAAAGGACCCCAATGGAAACAAGCCATAGTGCTTTCTTGGGTCTAAAATCCTCTTAACAGACCTTGTATTGAACTGTACTTCCCCGTGCTTGTCTTTGCAAACTGTTAATAAAGTATTCAATCAATTAATCAATGAGTGACCAAAAAAATTAAACATTCTAATCATAATCAATGCGATATTTTTAAAGCGAACAAATCTTTGCTTCTAGAGGGCAATGTCACAAAATATGAGATGGGGGTCCGCAGCAAAATATGTATCATTTTGGGGGTCCTTCACATGAAAAGGTTTGAGAATCACCGGTGTAAAGGACAGAGTGTAGGAGTGAAGATGAGGAGGAGAAGAGTTCTCACCCTCTGCTGGACGACAGCGTGTTTGTGCTCCATGTCTCTCTTCTCCATGGCCGAGTCAATGACCAGCTGATCCAACTGTACCCATCACAACAACACAATGTATACAGTAAGTACACAACAGTACACAGTGTATGAGTACACAACACAACACAACACAACACAACACAGTGTATCAATCTACAACACTTACATTACTGCATCAGTCTACATATTGTTGTGTTTATTGATTTGACTTCTTGTGCTGTGTTTTATGTTATATTGTTGTGTTTATTGATTTACAGTATTTCTTGTGCTGTGTTTTTTCTTTTCTGCTAAGCTCTATTGGTGTATGTCATGTTTTGCGGCTTCTTCTGTTAAGAACTTTGTGACTCTGCTCTTAAAAGGTACAAATAAAGTTTATTTTATTTTATTTTATATTATATTATTATTATTACATTTCAGTCAGTCAGTGAGACTGACGTAACTGTAGACTGTAGGTTAATTTATACTTGGCAGAACGCCCCTTTCAACAAATGTCCTTCGGCAAACAACAACACTTTATTCAGTCGAGAAATACAGCAAAAAGTGCCGAGGGACGAAGTGTAAAAATAAACAGTCGCCTGTTCCTGTTTGTGTCACATGCGTCGAGAAGTCATGCATCATTAATGCAGTCAGTGAGAATGGCATAAACATGACATTTGGTGTGTGTGTGTGTGTGTGTGTGTGTGTGTGTGTGTGTGTGTGTGTGTGTGTGTGTGTGTGTGTGTGTGTGTGTGTGTGCGTGCGTGCGTGCGTGCGTGCGTGGTGAGCGCGTGTGATTGTTCACCTGAGCAGCCAGTTTTTTCATATAGGGGTCGATCTCATCCAGGATATTATAGCCTTGTTGGAACAGGGTGTACTGAGCATGCATGTAGGACAATACCTGAAAAGAGAAAATGAAGACAATCAAAATGAGCTTCAATGCTGCATCTTAACCACTTAAAAAGCTACATGACACTTTGGTAGAAGTTTGGGTTGTGTAGTAGTTACTCTTTTACACAATGTAACTACACATATTGATCTTCAGTAATTGATTAGAAATGTATATTCCAATTCCAACATAATCTCCTCATATGTCCAAAACTGTTACTTTTCAGGATTCAAATTCAAAAGTAGCAAAAGTAGCAGATCTACAAGCTCAAAATGTGCCGCTTCGTACCACGTTTCAAGCTTGTGGATCTGCTACTTTTAATGCTTTTGTGTGACGCTGTAGTATGATCAAGTAGGGCGTTAATTTACGAAAAAAACACAATAAGTTAAAATATGGACATCAGAGGTTTCTACCCGACAGCAAAGATCTTCAGTAAAACAAGCATAGCAAAAGTAGCCGATCTACACGCTCACAATTCTGAACATATAAGGACAATGCTAAATTGTCTCCCACAATGTATTAAAGCATTGATCAATGGTACTCCAAATAAATACATTTTGCTGTTAACTGCTGAGCTGGGAAATTTCCGTGTTTCATGTTCCTGTAACCATGCATTATTTAGTAACGGTGGCTTGCTTCTGTTCTTTATTCAGATAACATCGTTATATTTCTATGAAAAATGGGCTTGAGCTCTCTCACACGCACACCCACCCACCCACGCACGCACGCACACACACACATCTACGCACGCACGCACATACACACACACAAAAAATTATAAAATGAGAAACAGAATACAAAAGTGGGTGTCTCACCGCGTCTAAGATTTCAAACTTCTTCTTGGCCTGAAGCACATTGATCTATTAATGATAATGGAAAAATGGAGGAGAAAAAACACAGTACAGAGTTTTAGGCTACAGCAGACTCATTTACTCCACCACAAATGTACAGAATGTGATTTAGATCATTGGTTCTCAAAGTGGGGTCCTTGGGGGGGGGGGGGGGGGGGGGTACCAGGGGGTCCCCAGTTAAATTTGTTAATATTAGATTCACAATCATTTTAACCACTTTAACCTATCTTAAACATTGGCTATTCAAA
Source organism: Gymnoscopelus braueri (assembly GCF_963280865.1). Lineage (NCBI taxonomy): Eukaryota > Metazoa > Chordata > Actinopteri > Myctophiformes > Myctophidae > Gymnoscopelus > Gymnoscopelus braueri. Next base: position 5,577,384 of record NC_137612.1, on the reverse strand, counting down.
AATAGCAGATATACAAGCTCATAGCACGGCACCGAGTGCCGTGCTATGAGCTTGTAGATCTGCTATTTTAGAAAAATCCCTGGCACAAAATATTTTTTAGATTGGGGTCCACAGCCAAATACATCATTTTGGGGGTCCTTGACACTGATTTAGATAGCACGTTATCTAAACAGATGCTAGGTTCATTGTTTACCTGGTATCCTATACAGTTCAGTGGTTCTCAAACGTTTTTAATTGCACAGACCCCCATAACTCTGAGAATGCACAAATGGAACCAAATGGACCCGTTTGTACATTCTCAGAGTTACAGACCTTTAAGGGTCCATTTGGATCCCCCTCAAGGAATCATGAGGGGGCCCGGACTCCACTTTGAGAACCACTGCTATAGTTTCAAACGTTCAGAATGTTATTTAGATAGCATGTTGTTTAGACAGATAGGTTCATGTCTTACATTTCCTCTTGGGATCCTATAGGTTATTTGAGGCACTACACTGTTCTCTCTGCATTCTATGTACTGTATGTGATTTTTTTAACCTTGTTTATTCTAAGTTGCTATGGATAAGAATGTCTGCTAAATGCCTACATTATGTAACTGTGAATTGCTACACTTTAATAAAGGCTGCAGTGCTTTTCTTTTTCATTCTGCAGTGAGAACATGTGTTATGTTTACATTATCAAGAGTTCAAACTGATGCATCCAATGTTGGGTATCACAGCCCCCCCTACTGGACAACACTGATAAAACACCTAAAACTGTGTTCTGTGTGTTCTGTGCGTGCGTGCGCGTGTGCTTGCGTGTGTGTCCTACCTGCAGTACATAGTCCAGCGCCAGGTGTCTGAAGGCCTTGCGGCTCATGATGAGGGCCTGTGTGGCCTCTTCACACTCATGGACCTTGTTCCTGGGCGCCTGGGCGTTCTTCACCTGGGCGATCTCCATGTCCTCACGCACCCGGTCAAACTGCTTCTTGGTCTCCTTGAACCGCCGCACGTCCCTGGTTTAGAAAGAAGGGCAACGGTGTTTAGAAAGCGGTGTGTATTAATATTGTGCAAAAATTAATATATTATGAACATGTATCCAGGAATGCCAGTCACTCACTTGGCTAACCCCGATTATCATTTACTGAAATTGAAGCCAAAAGTTGAATAAAAATGAATCCGGTTTTAATAAGGAACTTTATCCTTCTCTTTCATCTCTTCTCTTTCTCACGCACGCACGCGCACACACGCACGCACACGCACACGCACACGCACACGCACACACACACTCACACACACACACACACACATTGGCGTGTTCTGCCAAATTCTGCATGCCTGCGGCCTGCAGGGGAAATACAATATACCTCGCGGAGTTGCAAGGCTGACTTTTTAGACAGGGACCTCAGTTGGCCCTAAACCACTGCCATGATGCACCATGTGGATGTTTTATAACCGCCACCAACAGACCCAGGCTGCCTGCACTTCTCTCTGCATGTGAGCTCTTCCATTTCAGAAAGCCTGCGGATCTGCACATATGGTCCTCCTCATTTGGTCAGATCTGCAAAGCACTGCCCTTGCTTCACCCTCATGCAGTATACTGTACCTTTTATGCATTGCTTTAACATAATCATCATATTTCACTGTTTCCTTCTCTGTTGCTTCTTCTTCCATAATGTATTTTATACGCTGTATTTTTTTTTCCCTTTAGTGTTTTTACAGGTGAAGCACTTTGAATTACACATGACTAAGTGTGTGTGATTGGTTGATTGATTGATTGATTGATTGATTGATTGACTGACTGATGGATGTAGATACGGTACACAAATTCACACATCTGTCCAGTACTACTGTATCACAGTCTTCTACTTCTTCACCAAGGAGTCTGCCCTTGCCCGTAGCACCTTATCCATCTCCAGGCTCCACTATTAGCAACTGGCTCCTTGCTGCTCTGCCGGTATGCTCTCAATTCAACCCCTGCAGCTGCAACTGATCCATAATGGACGCCTCTGGTCTTCAACCTCCCTCCCATTCTCTGACGTACGTTTTTCGTCTGGATTTTAATAGTTTGTTGCTGTCGGGCAGGAACCTCTTAACTTCACATTGGTTTTCTGTCGTAAATGAACGCCCTACTTGATGATACTACAGGGTCACACAAAAGCATCAAAAGTAGCAGATCCGCAAGCTCCAAACGTTTGGAGCTTGTAGATCTGCTATTTTTGCTGCTTTCGAATTTGAATCCTGAAAAGTAACAGTTTTGGACATATGAGGTTTCCCGCCCGACAGAACAACACCGCTTGGCTCAAAGGTACGTCGGTAAAGGACCCCCAAACAGGTGATCGACTGGTCGGACCAAATGGCCCCAAGCCTCTCACAAACATCAAGCATTAGCCCTACAGCTAACGCAATGTCATGCTCTGTGGAGTGGACTCACTGAGCTGTAAAATGGAAATCCTGATTTCCACAGAGGAGGTAGTATAGTGTAGTTTTTATGGTATGGCCCCTAGGAGGCTGACCGTCTACTGAACCAGCGATTCTAGAACTTCTTTATTTTATTTCAAGGAGCTCCAGTTTGATGCATTAGGCCACAAACCCCCATTTGATACCATTTTTATCTCTCTGGAATTGGGTAAAAAACTTGCAGGTGTGTGTGTGTGTGTGTGTGTGTGTGTGTGTGTGTGTGTGTGTGTGTGTGTGTGTGTGTGTGTGTGTGTGTGTGTGTGTGTGTGTGTGTGTGTGTGTGTGTGTGTGTGTGTTAGCCTTAGGTCTGGCCCCTCTCAATAGAGATTGGATTTCTCTCCCTCCGAAGTTGTGAGGTACCAATCAGGGCCCAGAATGCAAATATGGGGCGGGTTTATCACCAGAGTCATTTTTGGAATTTGCATGTGTGTGTGCGTGTGCGTGTGCGTGTGCGTGTGTGTGTGTGTGTGTGTGTGTGTGTGTGTGTGTGTGTGTGTGTGTGTGTGTGTGTGTGCGTGCGTGCGTGTGTGTGTGTGTGTGTGTGTGTAGGAATTGATTCAAAACAAATCAGAATCAGCCAGTTTGTGCACAGACCTTAATTATGCTCCTAGTGAGTGAGTGTTGAGGAAACCATGAGATACTCACTCTTTAATGAAGGTGTGGAGCTGCTGCTTAATGGACCTCTGAGCCTGATCAAACAGAATCTGTGGAGAGAACGAGAGAGGTAGGGAGAGAGCAGAGAGAGACTTCTGTCATTATGTTTTAAAAAGCCTGTGAGATGATTCTATTGCATAATCATGAGCAGAGGTTGCAGGTGCTATATTCCACCACAAGATGGCAATCTAAGCCCTTTCATTAGGAGGACACGGTTGTGTGGAGGGAGAGAGAAGATGGGAGAGAGAGAGGAGAAGAGAAAAGGAAGAGAACAGAGAGAGAGAGAGAGAGAGAGAGAGAGAGAGAGAGAGAGAGAGAGAGAGTCTTGTGTTCATGCTAAAGAGCTAAACAGGTCGATGCACACACACACACACACACACACACACACACACACACACACACACACACACACACACACACACACACACACACACACACACACACACACACACACACACATGCATTAGTTATCCTTCATGGTTTTGTGGTATTTGTCCTCTTTAACCTCTCCTCCTCCTTCATCCCTTCTTCTTCCTTTAACCTCTCCTCTGCTTTCATCCCCTCTTCTTCCTTCCCTAATGAGGAGCACACATGTCTGTCTGTCTGTCTGTCTGTCTGTCTGTCTGTCTGTCTGTCTGTCTGTCTGTCTGTCTGTCTGTCTGTCTGTCTGTCTGTCTGTCTGTCTGTCTGTCTGTCTAGACCACAATCAGCACTTCAGCTGCACACACGCCACATACACACACACACACACAGGAAGAAACACACACCACATACACACACATAGGAAGAGACACACACATGCACACACAGGAGATTACGCAAAGACACACACACACACACACACATACACACACACACACACACACACACACACACACACACACACACACACACACACACACACACACACACACACACACACACACACACACACACACACACACACACACACACACACACACACACACACACACACACACACACACACACACACACACACACACACACACACACACACACACACACACACGTGACAGTCTAAGCCACTTGCTCATGCTGTGACTGACAGGCATCAAGTCTTAAGTCACTGCATAGCCAGACGTCTACTTGATTACGCAGATCGACAAGCTTACAATGCATCGCAGTGTGACACGTTGTGAGCTTGTAGATCAGCTTTTTTCGGTGCATCAAAGTATATCAAGCCCTTATGTTGACACACCCACCCAATCACATGCAAAGAGAGATGCACGCACACGCACACGCACACGCACGCACACACACACACACACACACACACACACACACACACACACACACACACACACACACACACACACACACACACACACACACACACACACACACACACACACAGGAGCCAAGATAAAGGCTGATCCTGTTATAATCTCACACATACACACTCACAACATAACACACTGACTGCGTGCATCAATCATTGTGGATTAGACTTTCTATAGCAATCCCTGACCCCTGACGTGCAATGTAAATAAACATACACACTGTCTGGATTACAGCCTGTGTGTGTGTGTGTGTGTGTGTGTGTGTGTGTGTGTGTGTGTGTGTGTGTGTGTGTGTGTGTGTGTGTGTGTGTGTGTGTGTGTGTGTGTGTGTGTGTGTGTGTGTGTGTGTGGGGGGGCTGTTGGCAAAGCAAAGCTGACATTAATCCATGTGAAACTCATGTGGAACTTGATGATGCCACAGGTTCATATATCTGTGTGCTCTCTGGTTGAGATTCACAGGCTCATTCTGGTAGACTGGAATGTTTAGTCCATTTGGTTCCCAAACACTGGGTCCGGGACCCATTTTGTGGGTCGCGGACACATTTTTAAGGGTTGTGAGTAAATATCCCTTTGCTTTTCGTTTGTTTTTAAGTATTATTATTTCAAAATATAAATCAAAAACAAATTCTAAATCTTTCAAAAGAATTTCATACAAAACCCAAAAAAGCTCAAAAAGCAGATCAACAAATAGCAGATCAACAAATAGCAGATCAACAAGCTCACAACGTGTCGCGAAGTGACGCGTTGTGAGCTTGTAGATCTGTTATTTTCACTAGTTTAGGTCCCGGGGAGACATTTCTCCTTTGGTTCTCGAGCTAAAAAGTTTGGGAACCACTGGTTTAGTCCATTGACTAAGGTTCCCAAAGGATTGTTTGATTTCAAAGGAAAGCCATTTGATTCATCACTCATTTCAATACGGTATGAAAATGTACTTACTATACCCCTGTATGAATGAGTGAACCATTGTAAAGCGCTTTGAGCACTTGGAAAAGCGCTATAATAATGCAATTCATTATTATTATTATTCATTACTAAGACAGGACATTACTAACACACAAATAATCACACCATGGTTATGTTTTCTTAAAGTTGTCTTTAAGTTACGTTATACCGTGTCCGTTGAGGCATTTTAACTACTTAAACGATAAACTTTGTTGACCGGCGGAGACCACTGGAGGGTCTATCTATATACTCTTCGCCGAAAATAGCCGATCTACAAGCTCACAACATTATGAGCGTTGTTGTGAGAGAAAGTACTCATTGTGCCGAATGTCTCATTTAAAAAGTTCAAAATGCATACAAATCTTTTGAAAATAGCAGATCTACAAGCTCACAATTGTGAGCTTGTAGATCTGCTATTTTCAAATGTCCAAAAATGATATACAGGGCTGAAGTGGTTAATGTATGTTTTGTGATAATAATCAAAATCTACAAAATAACTGGTAACTAAAGTTTTCATATGATTGTGGAGGAGTAAAAGTACAATATTTTCCTCTGAGATGTAGTGGAGTAGAAGTATTGACAATTGTAAATACTGAAGAAAGTAAAACAATTACCTGAAAATTGTACTTAAGTAGTGCAGTACTTGAGTGCATTACTGTACTTAGTTACTTTACACCACTGCTGTACAGTACATCAAGTGGTCACTTTGAGCAGCTTTTGCATTGTGTCTACTTGGGTCTGGGAAACGGCTGTGGGATCTCATCTCTCATGCCAAGTCTCAGATAATACAACATAAATCATTATACCTCAAGAGACAGATAAACATTCACCTCACGTTGAATATCAGTCTAAGTACTGTAGATGTCTAGCTTTTAAACTAATTAAAATTCCAGCCAAACCTGTCCTATTTAAAGATGCCCTAAGGGCAATGCAGCCTAAACACCTTCGTACACCAAATCATCTTAACAACCCAGCTGTTTGCCTTAACCCATTCAAACCAGGAACGCATACGTTAACCATTATTTTATACTTTGGGGTATAAAAAAATAGCAGATATACAAGCTCATAGCGCGGCACCTATGAGCTTGTACATCTGCTATTTTTTTTAAGAAATCGTGAAAATGTGTGCAAATCTATGAGTATATGTTTTTTAAAGCGATTTTTTTTACTAAAATCTTTGCTTCTGGGGATTCTACAAATGTCTTCTAAATCCTAGCAGTTAAAGAAAAAAATATTATGTTGCTATATATATCAGTGGTGCTCAAACTTTTTTCATGTCAGGGACCCCCAAAATGATATGTATTTGTCAGCGGACCCCCATCTCAAAATATTTTGTTCCAGGGACATTTATATATTTATATTCAAATATTTGCACAAATGTTCTAGATTTTTCAAAAATAACCAAAAGAAATCTAAAGTGACACAGATGCGTTCCCGGATTGAATGGGTTAACACACTCCTCCTCCCCATGCAACATCACAAATCAACCATTTTCTATTTAAAAATAATAATAACGCAGTAAAAAATCCTGTTAATTTAGCCCTTTGTAACCCTTTGTACTTTACACCCGCAGAGTTAAATTACTACTGAAGATCTGACTGTGTAAGTACTGCAGTAATCACTGCAGCCTGAGGCGGATGGGAAGGGAAAACCACCTCAAATCTCAACAGTTCTTCTATCACGTCTCCTTAGAGCCAACAGTTAGTTCTACCAGTTAATTGAGGTGATCATTTGAGTCGATCAAAAACAAGCGTTATTATTTAACCGTTGTTGGTGTGATCATGTACCCAGTGGTGGAAAAAGTACTCAAATGTTTTACTTACAGTAAGTAAAAGTATAAATATTGCAATGTAGAAGTACTCTGTTACAAGTAAAAGTCCGGAATTCAAAATTTACTTGAGTAAAAGTACAAAATTATTGGTATGAAAATGTACTTAAAGTACCAAAAGTTAAAGTACTAAAAAGTTTGAAAATAGCCGATCTACAAGCTCACAACGCGTCGCATCGCGACACGTTGTGAGCTTGTAGATCTGCTATTTTCAAATAGCCTATGCATAAAATAGGGCTAAAGTGGTTAATGTATGTTTCATAATATCCTAATGTATATCTGAAAAGTAACCAGTAACTAAAGTTTTCAAATAATTGTAGTGGAGTAAAAGTACAATATTTGCCTCTGAGATGTAGTGGAGTAGAAGTAAAAGTATTGGAAATTGGAAATATTCAAGTAAAGTACAAATACCTCAAAAATTTACTTAAGTACAGTACTTAAGTAAATAGTTACTTTCCACCACTGCATGTACCTAAATAATTTCTCCCCAGACAGTAAGAATTGATCTTATAGCTTTATTATCCATATTAAATGATTGACTCATTCTTTGTTATAGGTTGTATCATTGTTCTAAGCTTGCTTGTACTATTTTAATTAGCTGCCTACTGTATAATAATAAGTAAAAGCAAAGGTGGTCTTCACTGTCTGTCTGGCACTGGGGTGATCATCACACCAGCCTTGGAAACCGGCCAAGTGTTCCATCACCAGAAAGCCCAGAAAGTATTGTATATTTGTCTGTCATAAAATGTTTCGATGAATTGAATACAAAGGACCCCAATGGAAACAAGCCATAGTGCTTTCTTAGGTTTTAATCCTTTTAGCAGACCTTATAGAACTATACTTTCTGGGCTTTTTTTATATCAATCAATCAATCATATGTGCCTGAAAAGGTTGCTCACCCCTGATACACATTTTCAAAATGTAATTTTCAAACCCCAGTCATGATCAAGACCCTATAAGCATTAATTCCATTTGGTTTAAGATTAAAAAAAAACTAAACATTAAAGTCTCTTTAATCCTATATAAAATATATTTTTAGAGGCAATCTCCTTTTATTTGTGTCATCATGATGAACCAGTATGTTTTCGTTCATCACTGGATGATGTCTGGTCACTAAAACTACAGCTGAAAACAAACGACAGCAGCAACACAACAATGGCAGGTGGTTTGAACAAAGATAGATTTCCTCACCTCCCTCCCTCCCTCCCTCCCTCCCTCCATCCCTCTGTTCTATGTGTGTGCCAGACAAGCTATTAGTGTAATTCTAGTGAGCAGGCGGGAGTGGATGAGAGGTGCCTCTATGATGGAGAGCCAATGAAGAAAGAGAGCGAGAAAGAGGAAAGGAGAGTGGGGACAAGGAGAGAAAAGGGCAAATCAACACCCAGAACGTGAATCCGGCTGATTATAAAGGAAGTACCCTGTGTGGTGGTATAACGCCCTAATGATACAATAAAAACACTCCTTTAGACCTGTGCTAGCAGAATCCGATGCGATTTTGTTTTTGGTCAATCAGTTTTTACACTGTAAACTGTAAACATCTGCCACCAGTCGGAATCTACATCCTTGGCTGTATCTTTCTTTTTGCTGTCGTCCCACTTTCTGTAACTCTCTCTATGGCTGTCTCTCTCTCTCTCTCTCTCTCTCTCTCTCTCTCTCTCTCTCTCTCTCAGGGTCAAGTCTGTTTAACCTTGAGCTTTACATATCAAAGACCAGTAACCTGCATGTAATCCATCAGCAACATCAATCCACTGCAATCTTCTCTTTGTCTCTCTCTCTCTCTCTCTCTCTTACTCTCTTTTACTCTCTCTCCACAACTGTTACATCCTGTCCTTTTTTCTTTTCCCTTTTTTCCCTTTTTCCCTCTTAAATTTTTATCCCACGATTTTGTAACCCAATTTTTTACACCCAGTGCCAATTGTCTATGTAATCCTGGGCACTACACTCCCTCTGCCAACCTAGGGAGGCTAGGGCCGAGCTCATGCCTCCTTCAATGCATGAGAGCCAACTGACCTTCTTATCACCTGACAGGGGAGGGTTTCCCTGGTTGGACGTAGTGCGTGGAAGGAACACGTTATTCCAACCAGTTCCTTTCCCCTCCATCAGGCGCCCCGGCTGGCCAGGGGGAGGCAGTATAGTGACCAGGATTACTACATGTTTTTGTGAGGGCATCTACCCTAGGGGACACAGGGACCTGTCCTTTTTTCTATCTATACACAGTATTGTATCTGTGTTACTGTATAGCCCCCAAAATGTTGGATGAATGGTGCGCTTACACCAAACAATGTCTCTACTACTACTATAAGTGAGATACTAAAGGAGATACAAATAATTTCATTGACTGTAGTTTTAATATTAAACACGTATCTACTATGTTTAATGGTGGCTGTTTGGATCATCTCTTGCATTGTTATATCCCATCCTAGTGTAGCTACAGTATGTACAGGGTTCCCACACATTTTTACCAATGAATATTCAAAAATATTCCATAACTCTTCCAAAGTATTATTTTGCCCCATTTACAGGCATATATCAACCATATGGTGTCCCAATTGACAGGCTCAAGCGAAGGCTTCATGTGACAAGAATAACAGATCTACAAGCTAACAACGTATCACGGTGCAACAGGTTCTACAGATCTATATTTTTGTCACGTGACATCCTGTATACATTTGGCCGCGCTCACGCAACTCATGCAGCGCAGCACTACATTTTACCATGTCACATACTGTAGGTATTTCACGTATACATGTTTTTGTGAACAAAATCATTAGCCGAAAACAATGTATATCCAAACATTTTCCAAGACGTTTAATTAATTCCAAAACAGTGGGAAATAGTTTTTCTAATTTCAAAATATTTCGAGGAATTTCATGACGTTGGGAACCCTGTTTGTAATGTAATTTCATAAATTTATTATGAAATAAAAAAAACGACTCTTGTGGTTTTTCCGATGAGTGTACCTTGGCCATTGGCCTAATGCATTACTATATGAGGGCCCCTGGCATGAAACAGACACTTCTTGATTAGTGTTGGAGTACGCCCAGCCATTAAACCGGCTATTAAATGTTGTAATATCTCCATTTTACCTGTGTATCCCTTTTATTGCCTAGCGAGAAATGATGACACATTCGCCCACAGAAGCATGTTTTGCAAGTTTTTACAAGAGGGCAGGCTTTTTGATTTGCTCTTTCATTTTTGTGCTGCCATATTCAGGAGGACTGGAATGTTCACTGGCAGCAGTTTATTACAAAACCACAATGATGCCATGATGCTACTGAGGGGAAAAAACGTTCAAACCACCACTAAATGGCCCAGACTGTTGAGGAGAGACAGGGCTGCAGACCTGCTGATGTGTGGAGGAAGCATGGAGGCCGTGATGGGACTGTCTGTGTTCCTATAGTGGCCATGTCCTGGATTCACCTTTTCTGCCTTTCTTTCTCTATCTCTCTCTTTCTTTCTTTCTCTCTCTTTCTTTCTTAAATTAGTTTTACTTTTACTTTCTTTTCCTGTGATTCTTTACTCACACATACTGTATACAGGCACAGTAATGGACACACACACACACACACACACACACACACACACACACACACACACACACACACACACACACACACACACACACACACACACACACACACACACACACACACACACACACACACCCCCACACACACTCACACTCACACTCACACTCTCTCTCTCACACACACACACACACACACACACACACACACACACACACACACACACACACACACACACACACACACACACACACACACACACACACACACACACACACACACACACACACACACACACACACACACACACACAGAGCGTTGTACAACAGACTTCCAGTTGTCATGGTTTTCTAATGATCATGTCGGTGTGTACAATATAGCGACATAGGATGAACTCACTGAGATAACATGAGATTTGTGGATTTGCTGAGGAATCAGATTCCTCCACGCCATACATTCATGATATTAGTGTGTGTGTGTGTGTGTGTGTGTGTGTGTGTGTGTGTGTGTGTGTGTGTGTGTGTGTGTGTGTGTGTGTGTGTGTGTGTGTGTGTGTGTGTGTGTGTGTGTGTGTGTGTGTGTTATATCTTCTAAACACATCTGCGCTATAGGCATGTGGTTTGAATCAGACACATGCATGTGCTTTAGCCTGTGTGGACAGATTCACAGTCACAGAGTGAGCTCACAGTCGTGCAGTGTGTGTGTGTGTGAGAGAGAGAGAGAGAGAGAGAGAGAGAGAGAGAGAGAGAGAGAGAGAGAGAGAGAGAGAGAGAGAGAGAAAGAGAAATACAGAGACAGAGTTGTGCAATACAAGGCCCAGAGGGGTCATGAATGCATGAAAGATGTTAACATGCAAAGAGAACAGGACACGTCCAAACATAATTCTACAACTCCTCCTGGCCCACGGCAGTGTGTGTGTGTGTGTGTGTGTGTGTGTGTGTGTGTGTGTGTGTGTGTGTGTGTGTGTGTGTGTGTGTGTGTGTGTGTGTGTGAGTGAGAGTACTTTCATTCTACTTGTGAGATCCTAATGTCCCCACATCATGTCATTTGAGAAATTGTGAGGATTGGGTTTAAGGATTAGGATTAAAGGCATCTCTTAGAAGAGGTTAGCTTTAGGGGTTGGGGTTGAGGTGATGCCAGATTTATACTTTAGTACGCATTGCGAGCGGGTATTTTCGGCTTTATATTTGGGGTTAAAAATGGCAGGGGGAAAGAATTGCATTCGTAAAATTTCCGTCAGGACAATGTGGAAGTATAGCATTACTTCAAACGTGTGTGTGTGTGTGTGTGTGTGTGTGTGTGTGTGTGTGTGTGTGTGTGTGTGTGTGTGTGTGTGTGTGTGTGTGTGTGTGCCAGACGAGTCCTCATGGATCTACACCAGCATCAACAACAACAACACTGGACTGGACTAAAACTCCAAGGGAAACTTGCATGTCTTCCCTATGCTGATCACTCTGTCTCACACTCATTCCTTAAGAACACTGCACTCAATGAGGACATCATCACATTCACTATAAAAGCCAGACTACAAGTCCTTCCCACCAGACTCAACCTTTCCATATGGTTTCCCACCACTCAAGTTCCTCATTGCCTGCACCACACCACAGAACAGATCACTGAAACACTGCCACACATCCTGAATGGCTGTTATGCATACAAAGGGATGTACATAGCACGCCATGATAGAATAGTGGAACTCATCGCAAAGGACATATCAAAAAATCATGCACCCTCAGTGAGAATGTACAAACATTCCCGTGTCATTTCATCCATGTTTCATCTCTGTGATAACCCAGACATATTTACATCTTTGACAGCTAATACACCAGATGTTGTTGTGGTTGATGAAGAGTCCAGAGAGGTGTTTGTATTAGAGATAGCCTGCACCTTTGACCCTAGCCTAGAGGAAGCCTTTATGACCAAGGTCATTAAATACCAACCACTTCTACATACCATCTCAGAGCTGGGCTATAGGTGCAGACTATTTGTTTTTATATTTGGCAGCCTAGGACATACCCACAGACTGGTTGTTAGAGGGTTCCAACAACTTGGGATGCCCAAAAAGGAGGCAAAAAGGCTGGCAAAGTATTGTTCTATTTCTGCTATAATTGGCAGCCGCCACATATGGCGGAGACGCTGTTACTTATACCCATAGAGTACTGAGTGACATGCTTATTGTATCATGAAGACGTATTCCATGATTTTGTGATGTAATCTTACTGCACCTTTAATATTTGTGTCCTTGTATACTCTCCTTTGTGTGGACATAAATAAATGGTTAAAATGTGTGTGTGTGTGTGTGTGTGTGTGTGTGTGTGTGTGTGTGTGTGTGTGTGTGTGTGTGTGTGTGTGTGTGTGTGTGTCTTACCATGTGGTAGTTGACGATCTCTTGCAGGCTTTCCCCACACTTTTCCAAGCATTCCTGCAAAGTGACAGGAACACAGACACACCAACTGTAAGTACTTTACTGTACTGGTTCCCAACCTGTGGGTTGGGATCTCCAGGGGGGTCCCCGCATGATTTGGTGGGGGGGTGGGGGGTCCCCAGATGACAGTAAAGTGACAATTTAAGGACTTTTAAGACCTAATTTAGTAAGTACTTTTAATACCAAAAAAATGCAATCTCCATTTCTCAATAGAAGTGCACGCAGACTAGCTACAACCGCCACAGCTGTGTTAGTTATATTGTAATAACATACTCTACCTGACAGATTGGTGAAATTAACATTTTATTGACTAGAAAAATTATGGATTGCAGCTTTAAGTTAAATACTGTACATTCCATACACATTCCCAAACCATGTTTTCCCCCCCACAGGGAAAGCCATAAAACGTGTCTCTGCTCCCAGCCATGTAAACTGTTATAGCAGAAACATGTCCGCTGTTGAGCAGAAACCTTGTATCTCCATATTTCTTTCCCCGTAAATGAAAGCCCTACTTTGACATACTACAGTGTCACACAAAAGTAGCAAAAACAAAATTGTGAACTTGTAGATCTGCAATGTTTTGCTATTTTAGATTATTATTATTTGTTTACAGAGAAAGTGAACGTGTTGAAGTGTGTCTGTGGGTTTCATAAATATTGAACCAAATATGACAAGTTTATTAACAAGAGCTTGTGACAAAATAATAACTGCATTGGTTCCATTAGAACATTGGTTCTCAAAGTGGGGTCCGGGGACCGCCAGGGGTCCTTGAGGGAGTTCCAAGGGGTCCCCAGCTAAATGATGGATAGTTAGGAACCAAATGGACCCTAACGGGTCTGTAACTCTGAGAGCGTAACAAATGTTCCATTTGTACACTCTCAGAGTTAAATTAACATTGATTTTACAATATAAATTGGGGTCCCAGAGATAGAAATGTAACTACATTGGGGTCCGTAGCCTAAAGCATGTCAAACTGGGGGTCCTTGAAATTAAAATGGTTGAGAATCACTGCTAGAGCCGTAATAATCTTCTCTTATGGGGGTCCTTGGCATATCTTTATAAATCAGGGTCCGTGGGCTAACAAGTGTCAATTTGGGGGTCCTTGACATGAAAAAGTTTGAGAACCACTGCATTAAAACACATGTTAATTTTTTCACCATTTCCTGACATGTAATGTTTTTTGGACATAGGAGCTTTTCGCTCCGACAGGGACAAGCATTGTCATGTCTGCATGCCTCCAACAGCTGGACAGCTCCATGTCTGGACAGTAGTGTTTACACGGTGTGACTGCACCACTATCATTGTAGAGGATGGGAAACGCTGTGGAATGTACCAGGAGAAGCTGCCCTGATAGATGACACTGTCATTTATATGGAGAGGCTGACCGGTGTTGCCATGTCTGCTTATTATAAGCCACTTTAGGCTTTGTGATAGCAATATTTATAGACTGTCAAATGTATGTATTATTGTGTATTTGCCTGCCTCCCATTCAATCTCAGTCAATGCTAGTCAGACACTTTCCACACCAATGTAACTACTACAGTTGTCCATCTTAACAGGTGACATCTCCCACAGACTGCTACTACTTCTGTAACTATTTGTGTGTCCCTTTATCTTTAGCATATATCCTTGTAAGACCATTTAGAATTGCATCTTTGGTAGAGTGGACACTATAAGAACGGTCTGAGATTGGTGCTAAAGAGGCTTGTGCCCCGAGGGGCTGCAGGAACAGGCCAGGAGGCTTGTTCCTTATGATCTGTATGCTGTTACTCTGCCTGAATCTTCCTAATACATGATCAACACTTCACCCTGACTGGATATTCATATTTTCCATTATAGCTTGTTGCTTGTAAATATTGGCATTTATTGTTGCTTGTTTCTACAGTGTAGTATGTTGCTTAATTTGAGGCTTGCTTCCTAACGTTGTTTTTAACCCAGAGGTTCTCAAACATTTTTCACGTCAAGAAACCCCAAATTATTATGTATTTGTCCGCGGACCCTCATCCTGTGTGTGTGTGTGCGTGCGCACACACTCATGTGGCCTTTTCACTTCTTTTGGGCTCGCTTTCATAGACCTGGTTGCTTGTTTCTCTCTCGAAATCTGGCAACGCTGCCCCCAGTTCTGTGCGGGGTCTGAAAGACGTTGCGTTTCCAGAACATTCTGTATTAGATGTACAGTTAGCCGTAGGGGCTGGCAGATTGGTACATACATGGAATGTGAGGCCTGCGGCCAACGGGATGAATAAATGTGAACTATTTTAGTCATTTAATTTTTTAACCACTGGAGAGAACTTTGAATTTGATTATATTAGCTTTTTAGTAGCAGACTCAGTAAACTGCGGACATTCTGTACTCTGCTAAACAGGCAAATTCCTCCACAACGACAATGATGGATGGTTTATTAACCACTTTCAACCTGGCGTCTCTATTTTTAGCATGCTACAAAATACATTCAATAATAATACAAAATTGGACAAAAGATGTAATTTTTTTGTCACGTCAACATTTAGAAAATGTTCTAAAATAGGAAAAAAAATCTCGACATTGTGAGCTTGTAGATCCGCTATTTTTGCGATTCGGGGTGCGACTAAGTATACGTATAGGCCTTAAGTGGCCTTAACCCATTGAGACCTGAAGCCGATTCTACATGTCTCCTAAATCTCAACAGTTTTCTGAAAAACCTATGTTTCTATATCAGTGGTGCTCAATCTTTTTCATGTCAAGGACCCCCAAAATGATATGTATTTGGCCGCGGACCCCCACCAAAATATATTGTTCCAGGGACCCCCAGAAGCAACGATTTGAGTTAAAATGTTCGCTTTAAAAATATTTATATTCAAATATTTTCACACATTTTCACGATTTTTCAAAAATAGCAGATCTACAAGTTCATAGCGCGGCACTCGGTGCCGCGCTATGAGCTTGTATATCTGCTATTTTTGAATAGCCCAAAGTGTAAAATAATGCTTTTTAGCTCAAATCTAAAAATGACACAGTTCCAGGTCTTAAAGGGTTAAGTAGTCTCAGAGAAATGGGCTGACAGTGAAGCATGTAGAAATGATGATGTTATTATTGTGGGATGGGTCAAAGTGGATGGAATGTCACATTAAAGGACGACTTCACCCATTTTCAACCTATCTTCATAAACCCTTCCTAACGATGATGTCACTGGTAGGCGGGTTTCTGAAGTGTAGTGAAATCTTTTCCCTTTTTTTTTTTTACCATTTTATCATGAGCATTAAGTTTATTGAGGACCAATTATATGAAGATAGGTGGCAAATGGGTGAAATCGTCCTTTAACCCATTCAATCCGGGAACGCAGATTTTTTTGACTATTCAAAAATATCAGATATACAAGCTCATAGCGCGGCACCGAGTGCCACGCTATGAGCTTGTATATCTGCTATTTTTTTTAAACAAATCGTGAAAATTTGTGCAAATCTTCTAATGTATATATATAAATTTTTAACTCAAATCTTTGCTACTGGGGGTCCCTGGAACAAACATTTTTGAGATGTGGCTGGGTCTGCGGCCAAATACATATAATTTTGGTGGTCCTTGACATGAAAAAGTGTTTTAGAAAACTGTTAGGATTCAGAAGACATTTGTAGAATCCCCAGAAGCAAAGATTTGAGTTAAAAATGTTCTAAAAATCTAAAAGCTCATAGCGCGGCACTCGGTGCCGCGCTATGAGCTTGTATATCTAATATTTTTGAATAGCCCAAAGAAATCTTAAAATAACACAGGCTGCGTTCCCGGTTTGAATGGGTTAAGCACAGTACTTGAGTAAATGTACTTTAGTAGTGGTACTACTACTCACAGAGATCATCTCCTCCTTCTTGCACTGCTGGGACAGGTCTTTGATGCCGTTGACAAACAGCTTGTTGGCGCTGACGTAGGCGCGGCCCGCCTCGATCATCCCACTGCATAGCTTCACCAGCTGGACAACACAGGAGACACATAGAGACAAACGTTCACAACTTAAACCCATTTAAGACCTGAGGGGCGATTATGTAGCTCTGTAAGTGTAAATTCAATAAGGATGATCTCTCTCTCTCCCACACTCATCTTTATTGCTGGAGGATGCTTCACAAACATCTTGCCGTTCACAGTTTGAAGTGTGAGCACTTCTAGCCAATCATCTACAGTCAGCCAATCAGGCGATTGGACTCCGCCTCTAAATATCACCGCCTCTGACACTTGTCATTCTCTTTTCAGCGAGCAACAAGCAACCCACCTCCATCTACCCTACGCCACCTTGTCTCAATCGTCTAGAGTTGAGAAGGAAGGAGGTTCATCTGCCCCCCATCGGGGACACGTTGTGAGCTTGTAGATCGGCTATCTTTGAATAGCCAACATTATAAAATAGGACTTAAAGGAGTAGTTCACCCAAAAAAATACTTATTTTCTATCAATTACACACCCCATGAAGCATTGAATTCATGGAGATTTTTTTGTTTTTGTCACATTCCTGAGCCAATAATTACCGGCGGACACTCAAAGAGTCTCCATTGAGTCTCCGCCGGTCATCAAATTATTGGCCTAGGAATGCGACAAAAACTAAAAAACTCTCCATAAAGTCAAGGCTTCATGGGGTGTGTAATTGATAGAAAATAAGTCATTTTTGGGGGTAAACTACTCCTTTAACCCATTAATACCTGGAACGCATCTGTGTCACTTTAGATTTCTTTGGCTATTCAAAAATAGCAGATATACAAGCTCATAGCGCGGCACCGAGTGCCGCGCTACGAGCTTGTAGATCTGCTATTTTTGAAAAATCGTGAAAAAATATTTTTATATATTTTTCAAAAATCTGTTAGGATTTACAAAACATTTTAAGAATCGGACTCAGGCCTTAAAGGGTTAAGGTGGTTGAAGAAGTTGCACATGTGTGCATGCATGTGCCACACACACACACACACACACACAGTAGTGTCATTTCAGGTCCTTGCCCTTTTTGGTGGTTTTCTCATCTCTGGTGGAAATGGTAAACAGTTTGCCACCGATAAAACCGCGGCGACATGTTTGCACCCTTGGGAACTGCTGCACACCAAGGAGATAATTGCAGGCTTCCCAGAGCTCTCTCTCTCCTCTCAGCGCTTCCTTTGGCTCTCTAATCAGTGTTGCCATGTCCGCTTTATTATAAGCGACTTTGGGCTTTTTTCCCCCCTGTAAAGTCGCTTGTAAATATTGGGGTTGCGTTTTTTTGGGCTTGTTTCTAATGTGTAGTTGCGTATTTGCGCTTGCTTCCAAATGTTTTAATTATTGTTTAGTGGTTCTAGAATATTTCCATGTCATGGACAATGTAGACTATTTGTCCCTAACCCCCAGGGAGCCCCGTACCAGATTTGTGTCGTTAGAATGATAAGAAAAATCTTAAAAATATTTTATTTCAAGATTTTGGGGGAAAATAGCAGATACAAGCTTGTAAATCGGCTATTTTCAAAAAGCCAAAGTATACAGCATATAGGTTTAAAGTGCTTATGCGGCCCAGTCGCTTCTTTTGGGCTTGTTTTCATAGACCTGGTTTCTTATTTCTCTCACAAAACTCTGGCAACCCCTGTCTCTTAATACGCAGTCCCACAGAGCTGCGTCAGGGGAGGGGTAATGACAGTGTACCAACTCAACGCTCATGCAGCTTCTCTTATTACCAGTAAAGTGGGAAAGTAGCGGTTGGCAGCTCCAAGGTGGCAATTAAAGACCTGAGGCGATTCTTAAAAAAAATCTAAATCCTAATTTTTTTGGGGGAAAAAAATCAAAAAAAATTTTTTTCACGATTTTTCAAAAATAGCAGATCTACAAGCTCGTAGCGCGGCACTCGGTGCCGCGCTATGAGCTTGTATATCTGCTATTTTTGAATAGCCTAAAGAAATCTAAAGTGACACAGATGCGTTCCAGGTATCAATGGGTTAAAAGCACATGTGCATGTGTGCCATCCCCGCTGGAGACTGTCATCACCTGGCATGGCACATTTGTACAGCTCTTACTTAAGATATCTAATACCGTTATGCTTTATATAGCAATGGCCGCACTGCCCCAAAGTACAAAAAAATATAGATTATTTGAATTTTCTTGGAATATCACACACGCATACTGTAATTCAGTGGTTCTCAAACGTTTTCATGTCAAGGACCAGTGTTGGAAAGTAACTAAAGTAATATGTAACTTAAAGTAATACTAGGTAACGTTTTCAACAAAACTAAAGTTAAATTGTATATCTTTTGCGAGTGGCAAAAGTTTCACAACACCCACTCCGTGAATTTCACCCCCGGAAGCCTTTTATTTATATATTTTCTATTGAAAGTGGACTGGGGGGACTTTCCCGGGGAAATGACGTTCCTGGCCAACGTCATGACGTCGTGGCCGACGTCCCCAGGAACTACCGCAACGGTTTCCTGTTTGGCCAGGAACTACCGCGCTATAACAAAAAGGAACCTCACGCTGATGTTAAGATAATGTAGGATTGGAAGATCGAAAAAGAACAGAAAAAGAAAGCACAGCTCATGGTAACTAATGCTCCACTGGCTAAGAGAAACGATCCGTAGATAGTATAAAACAATTAAAAGATCGCTTTTTGAAACGCTTCCGGCTTCCGGTGAAAACGAATGCAATTCTGGGTAATCGAGGATTACGGAAATTGTATGCAGTGACGGTAGTGACCAGCAGAGGTTGCTAAAAATCGTTATTTGGGATTCTGCATTGTATAACTTTAAAGTAATATTATTACTTTTTTACAGTAACTAGTAAAGTAACTAATTGCTTTTGGCAGGGAGTAATAAGTAAAGTAACTATATTACTTTTTAAACAAGTAATATGTAATAAGTAATATATTACTATGTTTTAGTAACTTTTCCAACACAGTGTTGGAAAGTTATGTTTTAGTAACTTTTCCAACACAGTGTTGGAAAGTAACTATAAAGTAATATGTAACTTAAAGTAATGTATTACTTTTTTCCAGTAACTAGTAAAGTAACTAATTACTTTTGGCAGGGAGTAATAAGTAAAGTAACTATATTACTTTTTAAACAAGTAATATGTAATAAGTAATATATTACTATGTTTTAGTAACTTTTCCAACACTGTCAAGGACCCCCAAAATGAAATGTATTATTTGGCTGCGGACCCCCCCCATCTAAAAAATATTTTGTGCCAGGGATTTTTCAAAAATAGCAGATCTGAGCTTGTAGATCTGCTATGTTTGAATAGCCAAAGTATAAAATATGGTTAAAGTGGTTAAAATGATTGTGATGCTATATTAACTAATGTTGCTGCACCCAAGGACCCCTGGGGGTCCCCGGATCCCACTTTGAGAACCAATGCTGTAGTTAACAGCAAGCTAGCCTATAGCCTCATTGTGACCTCACCCATCGCTGTAACCCGGGACTCGGTCACAATTGCGGGAGCGGGCAAGGTATATCGTATTTTTCCAACGTCGTATACAGTCCAAAACTGTTACTGTTCAGCAGGGGCGTCACGGCCATTCACTGTGCGTACGACGCGACACCCTCACTCTCACAGATCCGTGATTTCATACCCCCCACTTTTTAAAAAAATAAAATATTTAAAAAAAAAAAAAAAATCGGTAAAATCAGGCGAAAATAAGAATTAAATAACCTTAACCCTAACCCCGAAATAAAGTAACCAAAACACCAGAAAAAAATAACAAAATCCGCCCCAAAAAATAAATAAATTTAAACACAAAATTCGTTTACATTTGACAGTTACAAATGTTCGCTTCAAAAAAAATTATATGCAAAGATTTGCAAAAAATATCTATTTTTTGCAAATCTATTTTTTCAAAAATAGCAGATATACAAGCTCATAGCGCGGCACTCGGTGCCGCGCTATGAGCTTGTATATCTGCTATTTTTGAATAGCCAAAGTATAAAATAAGGGGTATACCGAAAGTCCATCCTCCCCTCCTTCTGAGAGCCTGTGACGTCCCTGCTTTTCAGGATACAAATTCAAAAGCATCAAAAGTAGCAGATCCGCTACTTTTGACGCGTCTGTGCGACGCCGTCAGCAGGGAGTGTTTGTGCGGGAGGAGGAGTAGGACGGAGGCTCTACTACATCCTCCTGGTGGAGGCTCCTCACGGGTAGGCGAGTCAGTAGGATGCAACAGCAGTGACAACACAGGAATGTGTGTGTGGGGAGGAATCAATTGGCATAACGACTAAATTGGTGAGAAAAAGGCTAAAAAATAACAAGTAAAAATAACATGCTCCAAATAGAGCATCGCAGTTCCCGCCCACTTCCTGGTTTTTCCTGGTGCCGGAAGGAAAAACTCAATGCATTTTTCCCATTGACATTTCCAAAAATATTTATATCAATTCATTTAAGCCTAGAATCAAACCATCCAGGGTCCTGGTGAATCATGACCATAAAACGTTTTTTTCTGTGATTTTTTTTATTTTATATTTAATTATATGATATACTATATTTAATAAATACCCTTTGTTTTGCCGTTTTCAAAAAATAATAATCACAGAATCAAACGTTTTATGGTCATGATTCACCAGGACCCTGGATGGCTTGATTCTAGGCTTAAATTAATTGATATAAATATTTTTGGAAATGTCAATGGGAAAAATGCATTGAGTATTTTGCGGTGGAACCCGGAAGGGGCGGGAACTGCGATGCTCTATAGGCATGCCAGTTTAAAAGTGGTTAAGTCTGTATGTGGGGTTTATAAATATTTAACCAATATAAAAATATTGGAGCTTGTGACTAAATAATAACTACATTTGGATCCTTTGGAACACTGTTCATTTTTACCCACTTCCTGATAATAAGTAACGGTTCAGGACATACAAGGTTTTCCAA
>NC_137612.1:5542949-5552949 GCF_963280865.1 Gymnoscopelus braueri | reverse complement strand
AAAGTAATTGAAAAAACACGGCCCCCTCGCATATTAGGGGGGCGGTATGAGTCACCAGAACCAAGGACGGGTGTTTTTGATGAATCTAACATGGTTAAAATGGAGTTTGAAGTTACAATGGGTTTGTATAGGAAGGGGGCGTGTCTGATTAAATGAATATCAAATATCTAAATACTGAATCAAGCAACTTATAAACTGTCTGGGGGGTTCACAACGGCCTGAGTAGATGATAAAATGACCAAAAGTTTTTTTGAAAGTGAAATATCCCTTTAAACCGAGTTGTTCAACCCAAGTGGTTCACAAGGTGAAGTAGTACTAGAGGGTGAAGGAGACTCAGTGAGGAGGGCTCTGTAGTCGCCGGAGTATCTGGGTTGTAAGGCCAGATACCCTGGCTGGTACGAGGTAGGCTCGGGGGAGAGGTTTGAGGATCGTCTCTGGGGTTCATTGTTAAATCTGATCTAACTCCAAGATTCCCTTGATCTGTCATTTAAAATGTTAGCTACAGTATATAAATAGCAACACACATTTTTCAGAAAACTCTAAAAGAATTTAGAACATTGGTTTAGAACAGTACTTCTCAAAAATAGCGGATATACAATCTGCTATTTTTGAAACATTTTGAAAAAGTGTTTGAAAAATGTTGAATTTGATTTTTTTTTTCACACAAATCTTCTCCTTTGGGGGTCCCTGGCACAAAGCATTTTCAGATGGGGGGGGGTCGTCCGTGGCTAAATATATGGCAATTTGGGGGTCCTTGACATGAAAATGTCTGAGAACTACCCACAAAGCCAAAGTGCAGTATCTATGGGGGAAAAAAATCACTGAACACTGGGTTTAAAAGTGATTCAACTGGTCAGCCAAATGAGATATCGGCATATAAGTGATATTACACTAATTGTACATCTGTTCTTGAGGTAATTGTTTATCCCCTAAAATCACGGAGGCTAATTTGACCTTTGGGATACACAAATAAGTCGGTGTGTCCAAAAACGTAGTTACTGCACTTTTGCTTTGTAGGGCAGTATACTGAGTTAGAAGGCATTTGTAGAATAGGCCTCAAGTCTGATGCAGGGGGCCTAAAAACTCAGCTGTCGTCAACCTCATAACGTTTTTTAACTACTTCCACCGCACGCACACATCCAGATCCCCAGACACACACGATGCAGGGCCTCCTGCATGTGAAAAAGAACCGGTGTGCCGATTGATCTCAACCAATCACACTAATGGAGACCCTCCTCCCTCTCATACCGAGTGACCCCTCATAGGGGTCAAGCTTTCAAAGGCCTTGAGGCATCAGAGTTCAAAGGAGGGCAGTCGTGACCCCTCTGGAGGAGAGATGGACTGGTTGGAGTTGGGGGGGGGGGAGGTGGGCAGTGAGTGGTGGATAAAGTACTCAGATTTTGTACTTAAGTAAAAGTATCAATACTGCGATGTGGAAACACTATGTTACAAGTAAAAGTCGGGTAATCAAAATTTACTTGAGTAAAAGTACAAAAGCATAGGCATCAAAATATACTTGAAGTACCAAAAGTAAAAGTACGGTACGGCGATGTGGAAACACTATGTTACAAGTAAAAGTCGGGTAATCAAAATTTACTTGAGTAAAAGTACAAAAGCATAGGCATCAAAATATACTTGAAGTACCAAAAGTAAAAGTACGGTACTCATTATGCAGAATGTTATCGTTATGTCTGAGATATCTTTTGAAAATAGCAGATCTACACTGCTCACAACGCGTCGCATCGCGACGCGTTGTGAGCATGTAGATCGGCTATTTTCAAATAGCCAAAGTTTAAATAGTGTTGAAGTGGTTAATGTATGTTTTGTGATAATAATCAAAATCTGCAAAGTAACTAGTAACTAAAGTTTGCAAATAATTGCGGTGGAGTAAAAAGCACAATATTTGTCTGTGAGATGTAGTGGAGTAGAAGTAAAAGTATTGGAAATTGGAAACTGAAAATTGTACTTAAGTACCTGAGTAAATGTACTTAGTTACTTTCCACCACTAGGGGGGTGGGCAGTGTGGGGTCAGATGGGGGCAAGGGCATATGGCTGGTATGTCACGGTGTCATCTGCTGAACAGCAGCAACAGTAGGGGAGGGGGGGGGGGTCGTAAAACACAACTACGTGACCCCATTGCTAACTCTCCGAGATTAATTACCGCATGAAACAAAACGTCACTTTCATCTAAGTGGATTGTTTATCACAGACGGATTATATTATGTAAAGGGCGCCATAGCATTATAGTTTTCTGAAGGCTCGTGTGTGAGAGAATGTGAAATTGGCAGTGACCTCTAATTGACTGCGAGGAGGAGGGTGCAGTTCTGTTTTATGTATTAGCATCAGCGGCAGCAGCAGGCAACCATATTATTATTCCCTCTACGGGACGCGAGACGACGAGACACAAAGCGCGTGAGGAGACAAGAAAGAGTAATAATAGAAGGGACATCAGAGGGAAAGGAAAACAAGACAATAGGCAATTCTTTAGCGAATAAAAAAGGAAGAGCGGCGGAGGCAGGCACGCACCACAAAAAGTAAAGGAGGAGAGGGTGATTTATGTGGCTGCCACCAAGCCACTAGTGATGACATAAAAACGACCTCATACACGTACGTTCCTCCGCAACCAGGCCAGTCTATTAGTTTATCTCCAGAAGGCATCGTCTAGCTGCATGGTGCACTTCAGTTCAGAGTCTGCCTGGATCGCGTTAGACACGGCCGGCCAACCACAATTTATTGACAACCTGCTTTAAAAGCAATTAGGCGTGGCAGCACGTACGGCAACGCGGCCGGGCCAATTTATTAGCTATCGTGGTCCACTGACATTACCTCCAGTGTTGCCATGTCCGCTTATTATAAGCGATTTTGGGCTTTTTTTTTTCTGTAAAGTTGCTTGTAAATATTGGCTTGTTTCTAAAGTGTAGTTGCTTATTTTGGCTTGCTATCAAATGTTTTAATTATCATTTAAACCAGTGGTTCTCAAATATTTTCATGTCATGGGCCCCAAAATGAATATGTATTTGTCCCTTAACCCCCATATGAAAATAGTTGTGGGAGGCAGATTTGTGTTGCTAAAATGTTTCAAAAATATTCCAAATATTCCACATTTTATTTCAACAAAATGTTTTAAATAGCAGATCTACAAGCTCACTACGCGTTGCATGTGACACATTGTGAGCTTGTACATCGGCTATTTTCAAATATCCGATGCATATAGGTTTAAAGTGCTCATGTGGCCTATAAGTCCCTTCTTTTGGGCTTGTTTTCATAGACCTGGTTTCTTATTTCTCTCACAAAATCTGGCAACGCTGCTGACATTACCTCACTTGACTTATTCCACTGATAATTATTAGTTTAGCGCAGAGGCCTTTCTATTGATCTCTGAGTCACTGGATGAAGCAACATGACCCAGGAATCTATTCAAATTTAGCACTGAATGGATGCTTTCCAGTTATGATGATTAGCCTAAAACTGCGCCATGCTCCAAAAACGACTGTTTGCTAATGATTCACTTATTAGTTTCCCTTGGTATTTAGCATGCTAGGCTCTTTGAGTAGTAGAGAACATTCACCAGGAAAACACAGGCCTGCTAGGATGCTCTAGTCCAGGGGTCTTCAACAGGGGGTCCGGGACCCCTAGGGGGTCCTCAGAGTTACTACAGGGGGTCCGCCAAATCTTTGTGTGATATGATTTTTTATTTTTTACATTAACCACTTGAACCCTAGCATCCCTTTTCTGAGGAGAACTTTAGCCAAAAATAGCCGATCTACAAGCTCACAACGCCTCGCGCAACGCCTGGAGGCGTCAGAGAGATAATGTAAATCTGTGTCTGCATGAAGTGCTCACTATTCAGCAGAATAAATCTCCATTCACTGTGTGTTGTTTATATGTGTTGAATACGTGACAAACATTATACACCTTCAGGCTATTATACTGTATGCTAGCACCCCCCCCCCCCCCCCCCCCCCCCCGTCGGCAGCAGCATTGCTTAGCTTTAAATCACCCCGGGGAAGCTTTGACCTTTAGGTGATATGAGAGAGAGAGAGAGGGTGAGACCGACCGAAAGAGAGAGACAGTAGAGAGAGAGAGAGCTCTCTTAAGCCATTAAGATCGGGAACGCATCTGTGTGTCATTTTAAGATTTGTTTGGCTATTCAAAAATAGCAGATATACAAGCTCATAGCGCGGCACCGAGTGCCGCACTATGAGCTTGTAGATCTGCTATTTTTGAAAAATCATGAAAATCTTTGCAAATCTTTCAATATGTATATTGTTTTCAAGCGAACCAAATATTTTGAGATGGGGGTCCGTGGCCAAATAGTATACATGTCATTTTGGGGGACCTTGATATGAGAAAAGTTTGAGAACCACTGATATTATAGCAACATAAGTTTTTTCAAAAAACTGTTAGGATTTAGAAGACATTTGTAGAATCCCCCAGAAGCAAACATTTGAGTAAAAAATGTTCGCTCGTAGCTGCGCTATGAGCTTGTATATATATATCTGCTATTTTTGAATAGCCAAAGAAATTACACAGATTCTTCCCCGGTCTAAATGGGTTAATCTGATCTAATCTTTGCCTTACACTCTCCAGAGAAAGTGGAACATGATGTGCCTGTTTTATTCAAGAGTGCGTTTATGCCGGAGGCAGCCAGTGGAACCCAACGTAACATAACATCATTTTGGTGGCAGAGCTTTTATCCAAAGTGCTTTACAGAACCATGAAGGCTGTACCGTGCATATTTGATACGGGTTGACCCCGGCAGTAATCAGATTCCTAGCCCTACATACAAGTTATTTTGTGTAAAATTCATAAAAACAGTCAAAATGATGGCTCCCTAACAGAGACAGGGAACGTGAAGATGATCATTGATTGAGGTTAAAAACTGAGGTAAAAATATCCTCTGCGTTTAACCCATTAAGACCTGAGGCCAATTCTAAAAATGTTTTCTAAATCCTTTTTTTAAACATAAAAAAATATAAAAACACAAAAAAAAGAAAATGTGAAAAAAAAACATTTTAAATATTTAAAAAACTAAGATATCTCAAAATATGTTGTTCCAGAGATCCCCAGAACATTACACATGTTTGCTTTAAAAAATATATATATTCAAAGATGTTGCACAAAATCTTCGACGATTAAAATAGCCAAAGAATCTCAAAAATGACACTACGGTCTAAATGGATTAAAGGAATCAGAAATCTGTTCATAAACTCCCTCGCAACTCTCACATTTATAATCCATGTTTTAAATAAGTAAGGTTTTTAAACAAAAGGGCTGTGAGTTTTGGAAGTACTGATACTACCAATGGATACAGGACACTGTGAAGAGCTAAGTTGGAGTTTATACACCGATTTTTGCTGTCATTAATCTATTACCCCCCTATGTTCTTCAGTTCATCGTGTGTTCTCTTAATTTTTTGGATTCTTTATTTATTCACCACAAAGGAATGCAACACAAACCGGGAAAAAATATCCATAAATTCAAGGCTTCACAGGCCCAGGGTGGGTGAGTAATTGATTGGTAATTGATGGGGGGTGAAGTATCTCTTTAATTGAAGGTTAATTAACGATAGTAACACACATTTTGCACACACACACACACACACACACACACACACACACACACACACACACACACACACACACACACACACACACACACACACACACACACACACACACACACACACACACACACACACACATTACCTTATCAAGCTTTGCTTCAATCTCCACCACATCCGTCTCCACTTCATCAATGCCGGCCCTGAAGATGGAAACACAAAAAGACATACTGTTAGTTATGAGACATAAACGTGTACCGGTACATATACACACACACAGCACGTCCCTTCGTGCCGTGCGGTGAGCTTGTACATCTGCTATTCTCGAATATATATATATTTTTTCAACACAAATCTCCTCCTCTGGGGGTCCCTGGCACAAAACATTTTCAGATGGGGGTCCGCGGCCGAATACATGTCAATTTGGGGGTCCTTTTGGCACGGAAAAGTTTGAGAACTACTGGCTAAGACAGCTAGATGGGGAGCCCTTTTGGAAAGCAATGGAGCACAGAGCCACACTATAATGTGCTCCAGGGTGAACAATGTTACGGCCATATAGTCAGGAGGAACGAGACAGAAACTGGTCTAGTTTAGACGGGATACTTGGATTAGCGGAAAGCCACAACGTCACGGAGAATAATAACAAACATTTCAAGAATCACATCGTTTTGGATCACTTCAACTGGGTGAGAGTTTGTGCACTCGAGACATTTAGGAACTAAAAAGAAGGAGGTAAGGAGATGCTGTATATATAAGACGGAGGAGAAGAGGAAGGAAGTATAAGGGGAAGAACAAACTAAACATGAAGAAGACAAGAACAAGAGGGGGGGAAAGGAAAAGTTATATTAACCCATTAAGACCTGAGACCGATTCAAAAAATTTCAACAGCTTTCTGAAAAATGGATGTTGCTATATCAGTGGTAATCAAACTTCTTTCGGACCCCCAAAATGATATGTATTTGGCCGCCGACCCCATCTCAAAATATTTTGTTCCAGGGACCCCCAGAAGCAAAGATTTGAGGAACAAATGTTTGCTTTAAAAAATGTATATATTGAAAGATTTGCAGAAATTATCACGATTATTATTTTTTTGCAGATGTACAAGCTCATAGCGCGGCACGAAGTGACGCACTATGAGCTTGTATATCTGCTATTTTTTAATAGCTAAAGTATAAAATGACACTTTCCCGGTTTTAATGGGTTAAAGCAACATAGAGATAATGAATTCAAACCTAAGAATACAAACTGCATAAATCGCAATTACAAATACCTCGTGTTTAAATACAAGTACCAGATCACGCGCTCGCATATCAAATCAGGCTCTACATCCACCACCTCATACAGATGGTCATTAAACCGGACGACCACATCGACATAAGCATAAATCGAGAAGATTAGTAGTTGTGACCTTGTTGTAAAAATCAATGGACGAGGCCAAGCAGACACACAGATCTTCACTTAACCCATTGAGACCTGAAGCAGATTCTACATGTCTCCTAAATCTCAACAGTTTTCTGAAAAACGTATGTTTCTATATCAGTGGTGCTCAATCTTTTTCATGTCAAGGACCCCCAAAATTATATGTATTTGACCGCGGACCCCCATCAAAATATTTTGTTCCAGGGACCCCCAGTAGCAAAGATTTGAGTTAAAAATGTTCGCTTTAAAAATATATATATTCAAAGATTTGCACACATTTTCACGATTTTTCAAAAATAGCAGATGTACAAGCTCGTAGCGCGGCACTCGGTGCCGCGCTATGAGCTTGTATATCTGCTATTCTTGAATAGCCCAAAGTGTAAAATAATGCTTTTTAGCTCAAATCTAAAAATGACACAGTTCCAGGTCTTAATGGGTTAAGTATTCATGGGATTTGGAAGCAAACCATGGGGGCTACTGTGGGTCTGGAGGGCCAGTGTTAAAGGGGTTTTTCACTTTCAAACATGTTTGGGGTCATTTTAACGTTCATTGGTACATTGTACTGAATTTCTGTTGTGTTTGTCATCAGCCTCTCGTCTTCTCGGGAACCTTCCACTTCTTCCGATCTCATGAATCATGTTCTCCCACTGGTTCTGGCTGGCTTTTACTGACTGCGAACTAAAGTGCTTACAACAATAAAGTTAATCAAAGCCAGTTATCAGAAAGGGAAGCGAACCGGGCGGTCGCACCGGAGGAGACATTTCACAACACTGACACAGAATACCTCTCCAAACAAAAAACACATTTAAGTCAGCAGTGCTCCCTGCCTCCCCAGTATCAGCTGAAAGCTCCGACGTCACGCCCTGCGTGCGCTGGAACACATATCTATCCGGTGTTGCCAGATTCTTTTTTTTTAGGGCTTTTCTGCCTTTATTTGATAGTGTGAATAGTGAAAAAGGACAGGAAACAGGGAGAGAGAGAGAGAGAGATGGGGAGATACATGCAGCTCGCCAGGAACGTGACTCGAACCCGCGACGCGCTGTCAGGCTACATTAGAGCCTAAGTGCACGGATCGCTATAGGCCAGCGCAGTCCGGGCCAGCGTATAGCCAGATTCTGCGAGTTCTACAAAAACAAGCCCAAAACAAGCCACTGTATAGGCTATGGCTATTTGAAAATAGCCGATCTACAAGCTTGGGGGTCCTTGACATGTAAATCTTTGAATACCACTGGTTTAAACAACATTAGGAAACAAGCCCAAATAAGCAACCCACTAAAAAACTATATTTGCATGCGACTTTACAGGGGGAAAAAAAAGTCGCTTATAATAAGCAGACATGACATGGCAACACTGCCTGCGTGCTCTGGAACACATATCAGCTGTAGCCCGGGGAGATGATGACGATGCTGTCATCACTGTGCTGCCAAATATTTCCAGGCGAAACCTTACAACAGATTCCTCCCAACCTTTTACCTCATAAAACAAAACAACCACACAAACTGAAACCGTCCATTTAACCCATTAATACCTGGAACGCATCTGTGTCACTTTAGATTTCTTTGGCTATTCAAAAATAGCAGATATACAAGCTCATAGCGCGGCACCGAGTGCCGTGCTATGAACTTGTAGATCTGCTATTTTTGAATTTTTTTGAAAAAAAATGTTTTAGATTTATTTTTTTATTTTTTTAGGATTTAGAAAACATTTTTAAGAATCGCCTCAGGTCTTAAAGGGTTAGTAAACGATGGAGAGAGATTGCAGCGACGTCACCTTGACAAGCAGCTAGCTTCCTTAAGGTCATGGCTCTCTCTCTTGTTTATACTCCAGGGCATAAACAGAGACAGTCGCACGGTAGAGATATCAATCAACTACAACAACACCTGCTCCAAGAGGGAACTGCATTCCCAGGATTCATCTTGTGCTACTGAACTGAACTTCGGACAACTGCGACTGTTTTGTTTCTTCTTTCTCGTGCACGACCAAATTGTTTACACAAACCAACATGTCACTCACACTCACAGCAAGCGTGTGTGTGGTCTGCAAAGTAGACAGCAAATTCACTTAAAGCTGCAATCCACCCTTTGTTTTGTATTAACATACTCTTTACTCTATATAATCTATGTTTTATTCATTAAATTAGTACATCTGCAGTGGTTGGAGGTGGTCTCTCATAGAGAGATTTAGACCCCTTTGTAATGAACCGATTACAGCTTTGGAGGAGTAGTTCACCCAAAAAAGGACTTATTTTCAATCAATTACACACCCCATGAAACCTTGAATTCATGGCGTTTTTTTGTTTTTGTCGCATTCCTAAGCCAATCATTTTATGACCGGGTCATCTGTCAATAGGAAACTCCGTCGGTCATCAAATTATTGGCTCAAGAATGCGACAAAAACTACAAAATCTCCATGAATTCAAGGCTTCATGGGGTGTGTAATTGATAGAAAATAAGTCACTTTTTGGGTGAACTCCTCTACTTTAAACAAAAGAGTTGACAACATGAGTCGGGAGACACTTAACCCCACAAAGCTGTCCTACATTTTGTCGTACAAAACAACAGTAGACTGTCAAATCCTGAGTGTTACTTTAACAGTGTAGTTGTAACAAATGTACGGGTCCATAATTTGATTACATTTGTACAATTTCTGAGTTACAAATGTATAGATAGATTCATTTATGTTTGTGTCATGTACCAAAGGTGCCCAGCCCACATGGACTCGACATATACATCATTGCATAGGTGTACATTATAGAAATACTCAGTTTTTCAAACTCCATTTCATACAGTGTACAGAAAATGTTGTATTTTTCTTGGGTAAATGAACAGTGAGGATTTTACTGTGTGTGTATATAGAGCATAAGCTAATGAGAATTGCTGGCCAGGTTTTCGGCAAGTGACACATACTGTAGCTGGTGAAATTGGCACATCATTTATTTTCTTTGGAGGTCAATTTAATTCCCCACACACACTTATACTGTACAGTAAAACCCACCACACCCTATAAGCACTGAGTCAA